>NW_027183494.1:507839-565422 GCF_041296385.1 Aphelocoma coerulescens | reverse complement strand
GAGTGTCACCTCCCGAGGGGCACCGAGACCCCTGAGTGTCACCTCCTGGAGGGTGCCGAGACCACCGGGTGTCACCTTCCTGGGGGGCACTGATTGGCACCTCCTCAGGGACACCAAGATCACCGAGTGTCACCTCCTGGGGGCACTGAGTGTCACCTCCTGGGGAACACCAAGACCACCGAGTGTCACCTCTATGGGAGCCCCCAGTGTCACCTCCCCGGGGACAGCGGAATCAGCCCCCCCACCTCAGCCAGGGGTGACGGCGCTGGGGACGCCGATTGTGACCCAGCCCAGGGACGGTGACGGTCACCCCTGGGGACACCGGGAGGGACACTGGGGACACCGGGAGGGACACTGGGGACACCAGCGCTGACCGCTCGGGGGGTCCCAGCCCCACTGGGGACACCGAGAGTGGCACTGGGGACACCGAGAGCGACACTGGGGACACCGAGAGCGGCACTGGGGACACCAGCACTGACCCCTCGGGGGGTCACAGCCCCACTGGGGACACCAAGAGCGACACTGGGGACACAGAGAGTGGCACTGAGGACACCGAGAGCGACACTGGGGACACCGGGAGGGACACTGGGGACACCGAGAGCGATACTGGGGACATCGAGAGGAACACTGGGGACATCGAGAGTGACACTGGGGACACCGGTGCTGACCCCTCGGGGGGTCCCAGCCCCACTGGGGACACCAAGAGCGACACTGGGGACACCGAGAGGGACACTGGGGACACCGAGAGCGACACTGGGGATGCCAGCGCTGACCCCTCGGGGGGTCACAGCCCCACTGGGGACACCGAGAGTGGCACTGGGGACACCGAGAGGGACACTGGGGACATCGAGAGGGACACTGGGGACACCGAGAGCGGCACTGGGGACACCAGCGCTGACCCCTCGGGGGGTCCCAGCCCCACTGGGGACCCCCGGCTGTCACCCGCAGGCCCCGGTTGTACTAAAGACCTTGTGACTGTCACCCTCTGTCACCCGTGTGGCCATCGCGGGCGGGGGTGCAGAGCAGAGCTGCCCCACCCCCCCCTCGCCCCCCGCACCCCCAAAATCTTCCCCACCCCCCCCCCCCGGGGTGGTCCCCACCCTCCAATTCCGGCGTTGCCCCTTTAAGAGCGACCCCCCCCACCCAAAAAAAGGGGGCGGGGTCTGTTCCTAAGCAGCTTCACCGTCGCCATGGCAACGGCGGGGTGTGACGTCACCGTGGCCGCGGTGGGGTGCTGCTGCTGGCCACGCCCCCTTTCCTGGGGCCACGCCCCCTTTCCTGTGGCCACGTCCATCGCGGTGACCACGCCCACCCCCTTGGTCAGGTGGTGGGGGGTAACGGTGGCCACGCCCCCTCCTGGTGGCCACGCCCTCTTTTAGCCCGTTAATTGACTCCAGGCCACGCCCCCTTGACTGCCACGCCCTCCAAAGGCCACGCCCACCACAGACCACGCCCCCTTTTAAACTCCAAGCCACGCCCATTCCTATTCCCAACCACGACCACACCCACCCGTGGCCACGCCCCCCGACCACCCCACCCACCGGTGACCACGCCCCCTCCTCTCCAAGCCACGCCCCCCTCCGTGGCCACGCCCCTCCCAAGCCCCGCCCCCCCCCCCCGCAGCCGTCGCGGTCGCAGCCGGGGCGGCCCCGCGGGGACCCGGGTTCGAGTCCGGGCCGGGCCGGGGGTCGGGGCCGGGAGTGCGGGCGGGGGTCCCGCCGCTGCCCGGGGCCGGGGCCGGGGTCTGCAGCCCCCGGGGGCTGGGGGGCGATGGCGGGAAGGGCGGCGGCGCTGCTCGTGGCCGTGCTGGGCGCGGGGGCCGCGGGGCTGAGCCTGGAGCCGGTGGTCTGGCACACGGGGAACCGGCGGTGAGCGCGGGGGGGGGGCCGGGGAGGGGGGAGTGGGGGGGCTGAGGGGGGCTGGGGGGGCTGGGGGGAGCGGGGGGTCTTGGGGGGGCTTAGGGGGTTGGGGGAAAGCGGGGGGTCTTGGGGGAGTCTTGGGGGGACTGGGGAGAGCCGGGGGTCTTGGGGGGGCTGAGGGGGTTGGGGGGGAGCGGGGGGTCTGGGGGAGAAGAGGAGTTGGGGAGGAGTGGGGGGCCTGAGGGGGTCGGGGGGAGTGGGGGGTCTTGGGGGGCTGAGGGGAGCGGGGGGTCTGGGGGTTCTTGGAGGGGCTGGGGGGAGCCGGGGGTCTTGGGGGCTGAGGCGGTTGGGGGGGAGTGGGGGGTCTTGGGGGGGCTGAGGGGGTTGGGGGGGAGTGGGGGGGTTGGGGGAGCGGGGTTCTGGGGGGTCTTGGAGGGGTTGGGGGGGAGTGGGGGGTCTTGGGGGGGCTGAGGGGGTTGGGGGCGCTGGGGGGAGCAGGGGTTCTGCGGGAGAAGGAGAGTTGGGGAGGAGCGGGGGGTCTTGGGGGGGCTGAGGGGGTCGGGGGGAGGGTCTGGGGGAGAAGGGGAGTTGGGGGGGGAGGGGATTGAGGGGGTCTTGAGGAAATTTGGGGGTTCGCAGGGCTGGGGGGGAGCAGGGGGTCGAGGGGGTTGGGGGGAGTGGGGGGTCTGGGGGGGCTGAGGGGGGTTGGGGGGTGTCTGGGGGAGAAGGGGAGTTGGGGGTCCGGGGGGTTGGGAGGGAGCGGGGGGTCTTGGGGGGACCCAGGGGGCTGAGGGGGTCTCGGGGGGTCTTGAGGGGATTTGGGGGTTCGCAGGGCTTGGGGGAGCAGGGGGTGTGGGGGAGGGGTTGGGGGGGTCTGGAGGGGAAGGGATTTTGGGGGTCCGGGGGGTTGGGAGGGAGTGGGGGGTCTTGGGGGGCTGAGGGGGTTGGGGGGTCTGACGGGGGGGTCTGGGGGGTCTTGAGGAACCGGGGGTCTCGAGGGGATTGGGGAGTTCTGGGGGGGGGTCTTGAGGGATCTGGGGGGTTCTGGGGGGGTCTTGAGGGATCTGGGGGGGTCTGGGGGGTTCAGGGGGGGCTGAGGGGAGGGGGGGGGTCGGGGGAGTCTTGAGAGGGTGGGGGGGGGTCCTGGGGGCAGAGGGGACCCGGGGGGACCCCGGGGGTTTGGGGGGGTCCGGGGGGGCTTTTGGGGGGGTCTGGAGGGAGTCGGGGGGGGCTCTGAGGGGGTCTTGGGGGGTGTTGGGGGTGTTGTCACCCCCCCCCCCGGGCCACACTGGGGGATGGGGACACGGGGGTGACACCGGTGCGTGCGTGTGTGACACCGGGTGTGACGCTGTTGGTGTGTGGGTGACACCGGGTGTGACGCTGACGCTGTTGGTGTGTGGGTGACACCGGGAGGGTGGGGGTGACACGTGGGGGGAGGGACACCGGGAGGAGGGGTGACAGCGGGTGACACTCTGAGAGGTGACACTGCAGGGGTGACACGACAGAGCCGTGTGTGACACTGGGTGACACCGTGAGGGTGACACCGTGGCTGTGTGTGGGACACTGTGGGTGACACCGGGTGACACCGTGAGGGTGACACAGTGACACTGTGGCTGTGTGGGTGACACTGTGGGTGACACCGTGACACCACGGCTGTGTGGGTGACACTGTGGGTAACACCAGGTGACACCGTGAGGGTGACACAGTGACACCGTGGCTGTGTGGGTGACACTGTAGGTGACACCGTGAGGGTGACACTGTGGCTGTGTGTGGGACACTGTGGGTGACACCGTGAGGGTGACACCGTGACACTGCAGCTGTGTGGGTGACACTGTGGGTGACACCATGACACCATGGCTCTGTGGGTGACACTGTGGGTGACACCGTGAGGGTGACACTGTGAGGGTGACACCGTGACACCGCGGCTGTGTGGGTGACACTGTGGGTGACACCATGAGGGTGACACCGTGAGGGTGACACAGTGACACTGCAGCTGTGTGGGTGACACCGTGAGGGTGACACCATCACACCATGGCTGTGTGGGTGACACTGTGGGTGACACCGGGTGACACCGTGAGGGTGACACAGTGACACTGTGGCTGTGTGGGTGACACTGTGGGTGACACCGTGAGGGTGACACTGTGGCTGTGTGTGGGACACTGTGGGTGACACCGGGTGACACCGTGAGGGTGGCACTGTGACACTGCAGCTGTGTGGGTGACACTGTGGGTGACACCATGACACCATGGCTCTGTGGGTGACACCGTGAGGGTGACACTGTGAGGGTGACACCGTGACACCGCGGCTGTGTGGGTGACACTGTGGGTGACACCGTGAGGGTGGCACTGTGACACCGTGGCTCTGTGGGTGACACTGTGGGTGACACCGTGTGGGTGACACTGTGGGTGACACCATGAGGGTGACACCGTGAGGGTGACACTGTGACACTGCAGCTGTGTGGGTGACACTGTGGGTGACACCGGGTGACACCGTGAAGGTGACACAGTGACACTGTGGCTGTGTGGGTGACACTGTGGGTGACACCATGAGGGTGACACCGTGAGGGTGGCACTGTGACACGGCAGCTGTGTGGGTGACACTGTGGGTGACACCATGACACCATGGCTCTGTGGGTGACACCGTGAGGGTGACACTGTGAGGGTGACACCGTGACACCGCGGCTGTGTGGGTGACACTGTGACACCGTGGCTGTGTGGGTGACACTGTGGGTGACACAGTGAGGGTGACACCGTGAGGGTGACACCGTGACACCGTGGCTGTGTGGGTGACACTGTGGGTGACACCGGGTGACACCATGAGGGTGACACTGTAACAGCATGGCTGTGTGTGACACTGAGCGTGACGCTGTCACAGTGAGGGTGACACGGCGGGGGTGGGTGACACACTGAGCGGCTGTGGCACCGTCACGGGGAGGCGGCACTGGGTGACACCCGGGGTGTGTGATGGTGACAGCCACACGGTGACAATCACAGGGTGACAATCACAGGGTGACAATTGCAGGGTGACAGCCAGAGCCACACGGTGACAATCACAGGGTGACAATCACAGGGTGACAATCACACGGTGACAGCCACACGGTGACAGCCACATGGTGACAATCACAGGGTGACAATCACACGGTGACAATCACACGGTGACAGCCACATGGTGACAATCACATGGTGACAGGCACACAGTGACAATCGCAGAGTGACAATCGCAGGGTGACAATCACAGGGTGACAGCCAGAGCCACACGGTGACAATCACAGAGTGACAATCACAGGGTGACAATCACAGGGTCACAGCCACAACCACAGAGTGACAGGCACATGGTGACAATCACCTGGTGACAGGCACACAGTGACAATCACAGGGTGACAATCACACGGTGACAGCCACAGGGTGACAATCACCTGGTGACAGGCACACGGTGGCAATCACAGGGTGACAATCACACGGTGACAGCCACAGCCAGACGCTCTCCCCCCCTTGGGTGCCCCTGGCCCCGGGTCCCCCCTGCTGCGTCCCCTCCCCCCCCCCCCGGCCCCCCACAGAGCGGGTGGGGGAGGCGCAGCGGCGCCGTTGCCACGGTGACAACAACGGCTGCCCAACCCCGCGGGGGGGAGCCGGGGTGCCTGACGGGGGTGTCACCGTGTCCCCAAGTCTGGTACTGTGTCACCCTCCTGCGGTGTCACACGGTGTCACTCCTGTCGTGGTGATGGTGTCACACGTCCCTGCTGTGTCGACGCGTCACTGTGTCACCCCCGCTGTGTCACCCAGCCTGGGACAGTGTCACACATCCCCGTGTGTCACACACACACACACACAGTGTCACACACACAGTCACACACACAGTGTCACACATCCCCGTGTGTCACACACACACACACAGTGTCACACATCCCTGTGTGTCACACACACACACGCAGTGTCACACACACAGTGTCACACACCCAGTGTCACACACACACACACACTGTCACACACACACCCAGTGTCACACACACACAGTGTCACACACACACACAGTGTCACACACACAGTGTCACACACAGACACACTGTCACACACACACACCCAGTGTCACACACACACACTGTCACACACACACCCAGTGTCACACACACACAGTGTCACACACACACACAGTGTCACACACCCAGTGTCACACACACACACACTGTCACACACACACACACAGTGTCACACACACACACACACAGTGTCACACACACACTGTCACACACACACACACACAGTGTCACACACACAGTGTCACACACACACAGTGTCACACACACACCGTGTCACACACACACCGTGTCACACACACACAGTGTCACACACCCAGTGTCACACACACACACCCAGTGTCACACACACACACACACCCAGTGTCACACACACACACACACTGTCACACACACACACAGTGTCACACACACACACAGTGTCACACACCCAGTGTCACACACACACCCAGTGTCACACACACACACACAGTGTCACACACACACTGTCACACACACACACAGTGTCACACACACACAGTGTCACACACACAGTGTCACACACACACACACTGTCACACACACACACACACAGTGTCACACACACCCAGTGTCACACACCCAGTGTCACACACACACACACACACACTGTCACACACACACACACACTGTCACACACACACACTGTCACACACACACACACACAGTGTCACACACCGTCACACCCCTCGCAGTTTCCTGGCGGCCGGTGGCTACGTGCTGTACCCTCAGTGTCACACACCCAGTGTCACACACACACCCAGTGTCACACACACACAGTCACACACAGTGTCACACACACCCAGTGTCACACACCCAGTGTCACACACACACACACCCAGTGTCACACACACACAGTGTCACACACACACACAGTGTCACACACACACAGTGTCACACACACACACAGTGTCACACACACAGTGTCACACACACAGTGTCACACACAGACACAGTGTCACACACCCAGTGTCACACACACACACACTGTCACACACACACACACAGTGTCACACACACACTGTCACACACACACACACACAGTGTCACACACACAGTGTCACACACACACAGTGTCACACACACACAGTGTCACACACCCAGTGTCACACACACACCCAGTGTCACACACACACACAGTGTCACACACCCAGTGTCACACACACACCCAGTGTCACACACACACACACACTGTCACACACACACACTGTCACACACACACACAGTGTCACACACACACACACACAGTGTCACACACCGTCACACCCCTCGCAGTTTCCTGGCGGCCGGTGGCTACGTGCTGTACCCTCAGTGTCACACACCCAGTGTCACACACACCCAGTGTCACACACCCCGTGTCACACACACCCAGTGTCACACACACACAGTGTCACACACACCCAGTGTCACACACACACACACTGTCACACACACACACACACACCCAGTGTCACACACCCAGTGTCACACACCCCCCCAGTGTCACACACACACACACCCCCACTGTCACACACACCCCGTGACACCGTCACCCCCCTGGCAGTTTCCTGGCGGCCGGTGGCTACGTGCTGTACCCTCAGTGTCACACACCCAGTGTCACGCACACAGTGTCACACACACACACAGTTTCACACACACACAATGTCACACACACACCCAGTGTCACACAGTCACACACACAGTGTCACACACACACACACAGTTTCACACACACACAATGTCACACACACACACACACAGTGTCACGCACCCAGTGTCACACACACCCAGTGTCACACACACCCAGTGTCACACACACACACAGTGTCACACACACACACCCCCCCAGTGTCACACACACACACACACCCAGTGTCACACACACACACCCCCACTGTCACACACACCCCGTGACACCGTCACCCCCCTGGCAGTTTCCTGGCGGCCGGTGGCTACGTGCTGTACCCTCAGATCGGCGACCGCCTGGACCTGGTGTGCCCGGGGGGCGCGGCCTACGAGTACTACAAGCTGTACCTGGTGGGGGGGGGCGCAGGCGCGGCGCTGCCAGGTGCCCCCCGCCCCCACCCTGCTGCTCACCTGCGACCGCCCCCAGCGCGACGTGCGCTTCACCATCAAGTTCCAGGAGTTCAGCCCCAACCTCTGGGGACACGAGTTCCGCCGCCAGCACGACTATTACATCATCAGTGAGCCGTGACGTCAGCGCCGCCGGGGGGCGGGGCGGGGAGGGCGGTGACGTCATGGGGGGGGGGAGAGGGGCCGGGGGGGGGGGGATGGGGGGTGATGGGGGTGGGGAGGTGGAAATGGGGGGGGGGGGGGGGTTGGGGGTGGGTGTTGTCGTCGCGGGTGGTCCCTGGTGACGTCA
The DNA here is from genome assembly GCF_041296385.1 of Aphelocoma coerulescens. Lineage (NCBI taxonomy): Eukaryota > Metazoa > Chordata > Aves > Passeriformes > Corvidae > Aphelocoma > Aphelocoma coerulescens. The sequence continues at coordinate 557,150 of NW_027183494.1, read as the reverse complement.
TGAGGGCGTTTCGGCGTGACGTCACCGCGGTGGTGATGTCATCGGCAGCGGGGTGATGCCGTGGGGAGGCGACAGCGGGATAGGACGGGAGTGACGTCACTGTGACGGCATCGGCGCCTGACGCGGCGGGGGTGTCATGGGGAAGCCCTGACGTCACGGGGGAGGCGATGACGTCACCGAATGACGTCACGGCCCCCTCCTTCCCCCCCCCCCCTTCCGCAGCCACCTCGGACGGGACCCCCGAGGGGCTGGAGAATCGCCAGGGCGGGGCCTGCCTGACCCGGGCCATGAGGGTCACCCTGCGCGTGGGACAGCGTGAGTGACCCCTCCCCTCCCCCACCCCGCCCCCACCCCTCCCCCACCCCACCCCTCACCCTCCCCTCCCCCCCCCCCCCCAGGCCCCGGCGCGGAGCCGCCGCTGGACCAGGACGGGACAGGTAAAGGTGGGGGGAGGGGCAAGGGGGGAGGGGGGGGGGGGCTTTGCCCACCTGAGCCCTCCCCCCTGACCCCCCCTCCGCCATCCCCTCCCCCCCCCACCCAGACTCAGCCAATCAGACGAGCCCGCCCGGGCCGGGCCCGCCCCCCGCGCGGGGGGGGGCGGTGCTGGGGGGCGCGGGGGGAGGGGCGGCGCTGCTGGCGCTGGTGGGGGCGGGGGGGGCCCTGTGGTGGTGGCGGCGGCGCCCCCGGAGACCCCCCAAAACCCCGCGGGGTGGGGGAGGGGCGGGGGGAGCCCGGCCCCGCCCCCACGGCCCCGCCCACCCCCTGCGCGAGCTGCCCCTCCCCCCCGCCGCCCCTCCCCCCGCCTACTACAAGGTATGAGGATGGGGTGGGGAGGGGGGGGGAGGGGCGGGACCCCAAAAAAAGGGGAGAACCCCCCCCCCCCAAAAAAAAAAACCCCAGAAGGACACGCCCCGCCCTGAAGCCCCGCCCCCCTCGGGGCGAAGCGGGTGAAGGAGCCCAAAAAAGGGAGGAATTTGCCCCAAAATGAATCCGCGGGGGGGGGGGAGGGGGGGGAGAACGCCGGGAGCCGGTGGGCGGGGCCTCAGCAAGGGGTGGGGCTTGGCCGGGGGGCGTGGCCCGGAGGGGGCGGGGCCCTCCCAAGGGGCGTGGCCTGAGCCACGTGTCCCGGCACGTGGGAGGGGCGTGGCCTGTTTGGTGGGCGTGGCCTCCGGGGTGGGCGTGGTCTCACCCGGGGGGGCGGAGCTTCAGCGGCTTTGAGGCGTCACCCCCGGGAAAAGGGGCGGGGCTCGGAATTGCTGCGCTCCCATTGGCCACCCATAAGCCCCGCCCACCCCTGGGGGGCGTGGTGGAGCTCTTTGGCCACGCCCCCAAAAGGCAAAGGGGCGGGGCTTTTTTCCCCCCCTCTCACAGCAACATGGCGGCCGCCGTCCCGACGTGCCGGAAGTGACGTCACGGCGACGGGGGAGGCGGGACTTCCTGCGTGACGCCCTGCGGGGGGGTGGGCGTGGCCTGCGCGTGCTCCCGCTGCTGATTAGAGCGTTGTGTGCAAAGGCTCCGCCCCCTTCCTGTCAATCAAACGCGGGGTGGGCGGGGCTTGGGGGAGGGGGGTGTTTGGCGCCCCCTGGAGGGCGTTGCCTTGGAGACCTGGGTGTGGCGCCCCCTGCCGGCTGCTGGTGCGCCCCCTCCCTTCCCGGAAGTGGGGGAGGGGCTGGAGGTGGGGGGAGGGGAGGGGTCACGTGCCAGGTGTCACTCGTGTCACCCCCCCCCCCCCCACCTTGAAGCCCCAAAATCCTCTTTTTTCCCCCCAAAAAAAGCCGGAATTTCCCCTTCCCGGCCTCCTCATTTTGGGCTCCAACCCCGTGGTTTTGGGGGCCGAATTCTCCAGGCCCGAGCCTCGATTTTAGGGTCGATTTTAGGGTCCCAAATCCTCCTTTTTGGGGGGAAAAAAGTCATTTTTAGCGCCCCGATGCCTCTTTTTGGACCCCCCCGAGCCTTCATTCGAGAAAAAGCCCCGTTTTGGGGTGAAATCCGCAATTCCTGCGACGCCTTCGAAGCTCCGCGTTTAACTTTTATCCGCCAGAGCTTCAATTCTAAGGCACCAAAAATCCCCATTTTTGAACCAAAACCTGCATTTTTTGGGGTTCAAAGCCCTCTTTCAGGGTCCAAACCCACGTTTCTGGGGTTAAAAACTTCAATTTCCGCTCCGAAGCTGCGTTTTTCCTCCTTCTGGAGGCCTGAACCCCCCTTTTAATGAGCAAACCTCCGGTTTGGGGCTTGAAATCCCTCGTTTGGGCCCCAAAAATCGGAATTTCGGGGCCTGAAATGGCATTTTTGAGGCCGTTTTGCAGCCTCTTCACTCGTAGGACCCAAATTCCCATTTTGGGGTTAAACCCCTCATTTTTAGGGTTCATTTTCCTTCTCTTTTTGGGTAGGAATGCGCAGTTTGAGGGTTCGAGCCCGAATTTTCGGGCCAAAAGCCGCCGGTTTAGGACCAAAGCTTCGTTTTGAGGGTTAAAACCTCATTTTTGGGACAAAAAAATTTCATTTTTAGTATTTCAGACCCCGTTTTTGGTGCCTAAAGCCCCTTTTTAGGGTCGAAAGCCTCACTTTTGGCTCGAGGCACAAGTTTAGGGTCCAATCCTTCTCCTAAAGTTAAAAACACTCATTTTTAGCCCCTGTTTTAGCACAAATCCCTCGTTTTTGGGCCAAAAGCTCCTTTTGAGCTCAGAAATCCTCATTTTAACGCCCATTCCTGCTCTTTTGGGGGTAGAAAAACCTCATTTTCAAGGTCAAACACCCCATTTTTAGGCGCAACCCGCCGGTTTTAGGCCCAAACCCCTCCTTTTTGGGAGGCAAACCCCTCGATTTTAAGGCCAAACTCTCTGGTTTTAGGACCAAACCCCTCATTTTTAGGTCGAAAATCGTCATTTTTAGGGTCAGATTCGGAGTTTGAGAATCAAAAGCTCTCTTTGCGGTGCCCCGCCCCCATTTTGGGGCCGTTTTTTGTCATTTTTTTTGGGTCCAAATCCCCCTTTCCGAGGCCTCCACCTCCCCCCCCCTTCAGCTCCCGCTGTTGCCATGGCAACGGGCCGGCGCGCCCTGCCGTGACGTCACGGAGGCGCCGGCCAATCAGAGCGCGGCTCGGCCGTTGTTGCTGAGGGGGGTCACGTGGGGTGTGGGGGGGGAAGCGCACGCGGGGGCCACGTGACCTCGTGACTCCCCCCCCCCCAAGCCCCGGGGGGGGTCCTCGTGCAAAGGGTCACGTGACCCTCGTGCAAACCCCAAATTTCCTCAAAAAACCCCAAATTTCCTCTAAAAATCCCAAATTTCCTCACAGAAACCCCAGATTTCCCCATAAAACCCCAAATTCCCTCCCAAAACCCCCAATTTTCCTCACAGAAACCCCAAATTCCCTCACAAAACCCCAAATTTCCTCACAAAAACCCCAAATTCCCTCCCAAAACCCCCAATTTTCCTCACAGAAACCCCAAATTCCCTCACAAAACCCCAAACTTCCTCACACAAACCCCAATTTCCTCACAAAAATCCCACATTTCCTCACAAAACCCCCAAATTTCCTCACTCAAACCCCAAATTTCCTCACAAAACCCCCAAATTTCCCCATTAAAACCCCAAATTTCCTCACAAAACCCCCAAATTTCCTCCCCAAACCCAAAAAATCCCTCACTCAAACCCCAAATTTCCTCACAAAACTCCGAAATTTCCTTTAAAAACCCCAAATTTCCTCCCAAAACCCCCAAATTCCCTCACAAAACCCCAAATTTCCTCACACAAACCCCAAATTCCCTCACAAAACCCCAAATTTCCTCACACAAACCCCAAATTTCCTCACTCAAACCCCAAATTTCCTCACACAAACCCCCAAATTTCCTCCCAAAACCCCCAAATTTCCTCACTCAAACCCCAAATTTCCTCACAAAAACCCCAAATTTCCCCATTAAAACCCCAAATTTCCCCATTAAAACCCCAAATTTCCCCACAAAACCCCCAAATTTCCCCATTAAAACCCCAAATTTCCTCACAAAACTCCGAAATTTCCTTTAAAAACCCCCATTTTCCTCCCAAAACCCCCAAATTCCCTCACAAAACCCCAAATTTCCTCACAAAAACCCCAAATTTCCTCACAGAAACCCCAATTTTCCTCACAAAACCCCCAAATTTCCTCACAAAACCCCCAAATTTCCTCACAAAACCCCCAAATTTCCTCTAAAAACCCCCAAATTTTCCTCACAAATCCAAAATTTCCTCACAAAACCCCCAAATTTCCTCAAGAAACCCCAAATTCCCACACAAACCCCCCAAATTTCTTCACAAAACCCCAAAATTTCCCCATAAAAACCCCAAATTTCCTCCCAAAACCCCCAAATTTCCTCACAGAAACCCCAAATTTCCTCACAAAAACCCCAAATTTCCTCCCCAAACCCAAAAAATCCCTCACAAAACCCCCAAATTTCCTCACTCAAACCCCAAATTTCCTCACAGAAACCCCAAATTTCCTCACAGAAACCCCAATTTTCCTCACAAAACCCCCAAATTCCCTCACAAACCCCCCACATTCCCTCACAAAACCCCCAAATTTTCCTCCCCAAAAACCCCCAAATTCCTGAGGGGCCCCTCCCCCCCCCCCCGGGGGCACGCGGGGACACCGCGCTCAAAACCGCCCCCCCCGCGCCCCTCCCCCACCCCGGCTGCGGCCTCCCCGGGGGCGGGGCCAGAGCGAGGGGGCGGGGCCAGAGCGAGGGGGCGGGGCCAGAGCGAGGGGGCGGGGCCAGAGCGAAGGGGGCGGGGCCAGGGGCGGCGAGGCCACGCCCCCCGCTGGGCACGTGCGGTCCCGCGCGCTGCCCGAGGGGAGGGGGGAGCGCGGGGCGGGGCTTGGGAGGAGCCGCCGCGCTCCGATTGGCTGGCGGTGGGAGGGGGGCGCTGCTATTGGCTGGAGCGCGGGGGGGGGGGGGGCAAGCGTGGCCCCGCCCCTCGGCGTGGCAGGGCGCCCCCTGCTGGTTCCAGGGTATCCCAGGGCCAGCGCTGGGTGATACTGGTCCGGTACTGGGTTGTACTGGTCCGGTACTGGGTTGTACTGGTCCCGTACTGGGTTATACTGGTCCCGTACTGGGCTGTACTGGTCCCAGTACTGGGTTATACTGGTCCCGTACTGGGTTATGCTGGTCCCGTACTGGGTTGTACTGGTCCGGTACTGGGTTGTACTGGTCCCGGTACTGGGTTATACTGGTCCCGTACTGGGTTATACTGGTCCTGTACTGGGTTATACTGGTCCCAGTGCCTCCCAGTGCCAGTGCCGGCCTGTACTGGTCCCGTACTGGGTTATACTGGTCCCAGTGCCTCCCAGTGCCAGTGCCGGCCTGTACTGGTCCCGTACTGGGTTATACTGGTCCCGTACTGGGTTATACTGGCCCCATACTGGGTTATACTGGTCCCGTACTGGGTTATACTGGTCCCGTACTGGGTTATACTGGTCCCAGTGCCTCCCAGTGCCAGTGCCGGCCTGTACTGGTCCCATACTGGGTTATACTGGTCCCGTACTGGGTTATACTGGTCCCAGTGCCTCCCAGTGCCAGTGCCACCCTGTACAGGTCCAATACTGGGTTGTACTGGTCCCATACTGGGTTATACTGGTCCTATATTGGGTTATACTGGTCCCATACTGGGTTATACTGGTCCCAGTGCCTCCCAGTGCCAGTGCCGCCCTGTACTGGTCCCATACTGGGTTATACTGGTCCTATACTGGGTTATACTGGTCCCGTACTGGGTTATACTGGTCCCAGTGCCTCCCAGTTCCAGTGCCGCCCTGTACAGGTCCCATACTGGGTTATACTGGTCCCGTACTGGGTTATACTGGCCCCATACTGGGTTATACTGGTCCCATACTGGGTTATACTGGTCCCGTAGTGGGTTATACTGGTCCCAGTGCCTCCCAGTGCCAGTGCCGCCCTGTACTGGTCCCGTACTGGGTTATACTGGTCCCGTACTGGGCTATACTGGTCCCATACTGGGTTATACTGGTCCCATACTGGGTTGTGCTGGTCCCAGTACTGGGTGATACTGGTCCCATACTGGGTTATACTGGTCCCGTACTGGGCTGTACTGGTCCCAGTACTGGGTTATACTGGTCCCGTACTGGGTTATGCTGGTCCCGTACTGGGCTATACTGGTCCCAGTGCCTCACAGTGCCTCCCAGTGCCGCCCTGTACTGGTCCTGTACTGGGTTATACTGGTCCCATACTGGGCTATACTGGTCCCCTACTGGGTTATGCTGGTCCCATACTGGGTTATACTGGTCCCAGTACTGGGTTATACTGGTCCCGTACTGGGTTATGCTGGTCCCGTATTGGGTTGTACTGGTCCCAGTACTGGGTTGTACTGGTCCCAGTACTGGGTTATACTGGTCCCGTACTGGGTTATACTGGTCCCAGTACTGGGTTATACTGGTCCCATACTGGGCTATGCTGGTCCCGTATTGGGTTGTACTGGTCCCAGTACTGGGTTATACTGGTCCCGTACTGGGTTATACTGGTCCCAGTACTGGGTTATACTGGTCCCGTACTGGGTTATAGTGGTCCCATACTGGGTTATACTGGTCCTGTACTGGGTTATACTGGTCCCAGTGCCTCCCAGTGCCAGTGCCGGCCTGTACTGGTCCCGTACTGGGTTATACTGGTCCCGTACTGGGTTATACTGGTCCCAGTGCCTCCAAGTTCCAGTGCCGCCCTGTACTGGTCCCGTACTGGGTTATACTGGTCCCATACTGGGTTATACTGGTCCCGTACTGGGTTATACTGGTCCCAGTGCCTCCCAGTGCCTCCCAGTGCCACCCTGTACTGGTCCCGTACTGGGCTATACTGGTCCCCTACTGGGTTATGCTGGTCCCATACTGGGTTATACTGGTCCCGTACTGGTTTATACTGCTCCCGTACTGGGTTATACTGGTCTCATACTGAGTTATACTGGTCCTGTACTGGGTTGTGCTGGTCCCAGTACTGGATGATACTGGTCCCATACTGGGTTGTACTGGTCCCATACTGGGTTGTACTGGTCCCGTACTGGGTTATACTGGTCTCATACTGGGTTATACTGGTCCTGTACTGGGTTGTGCTGGTCCCAGTACTGGATGATACTGGTCCCATACTGGGTTGTACTGGTCCCATACTGGGTTGTACTGGTCCCGTACTGGGTTATACTGGTCCCAGTGCCTCCCAGTGCCTCCCAGTGCCGCCCTGTACTGGTCCCGTACTGGGCTATACTGGTCCCCTACTGGGTTATGCTGGTCCCATACTGGGTTATACTGGTCCCGTACTGGTTTATACTGCTCCCGTACTGGGTTATACTGGTCTCATACTGGGTTATACTGGTCCTGTACTGGGTTGTGCTGGTCCCAGTACTGGATGATACTGGTCCCATACTGGGTTGTACTGGTCCCATACTGGGTTGTACTGGTCCCATACTGGGTTATACTGGTCCTGTACTGGTTTGTACTGGTCCTGTACTGGGTGATACTGGTCCCAGTGCCTCCCAGTGCCGCCCTGTGCTGGTCCCGTACTGGGTTATACTGGTCCCATACTGGGTTGTACTGGTCCCATACTGGGTTATACTGGTCCTGTACTGGGTTATACTGGCCCCATATTGGGTTATACTGGCCCCATACTGGGTTATACTGGTCCCATACTGGGTTGTACTGGTCCCAGTACTGGGTTATACTGGTCCCAGTGCCTCCCAGTGCCAGTGCCACCCTGTACTGGTCCCGTACTGGGTTATACTGGTCCCGTACTGGGTTATACTGGTCCCATACTGGGCTATACTGGTCCTAGTGCCTCCCAGTCCCAGTGCTGCCCTGTACTGGTCCCAGTACATTCCAGTGTGTGATTCTGTACTGGTCCCAGTGCTTCCAGCTCCCAGCGCCTCCCAGTGCTCTCTCATCCCAGTCCTTCCCAGTCCCTCCCAGTACATCCCAGTCCCTCCCAGTCCCTCCCAGTGCCCCCCAGTACCACCCCAGTGCCTTCCCATCCCACCCCCGTCCCTCCCAGTCCATCCCAGTCCATCCCAGTGCTGTCCCAGTCCATCCCAGTACTGCCCCAGTACCGGCCCGGTGCCTTCCCATCCCTTCCCAGTCCCTCCCAGTCCCCCCCAGTCCATCTCAGTGTCCCCCAGTACCACCCCAGTGCCTTCCCATCCCACCCCCGTCCCTCCCAGTCCCTCCCAGTACATCCCAGTCCGTCCCAGTCCCTCCCAGTCCCTCCCAGTCCCTCCCAGTGCCTCCCCAGTCCATCCCAGTTGCCTCCCATCCCACCCCCGTCCCTCCCAGTCCCTCCCAGTCCCTCCCAGTCCATCCCAGTGCTGTCCCAGTGCCTTCCCATCCCACCCTCGTCCCTCCCAGTCCATCCCAGTCCCCCCCAGTCCCTTCCAGTGCCCCCCCCAGTCCATCCCAGTTGCCTCCCATCCCACCCCCGTCCCCCCCATTCCCCTCCCAGTCCCTCCCAGTCCATCCTAGTCCATCCTAGTCCCTCCCAGTCCCCTCCCATCCCACCCCAGTCCCCTCCCAGTCCATCCCAGTCCATCCCAGTCCATCCCAGTCCCCCCCAGTCCCTCCCAGTGCCCCCCCCAGTCCATCCCAGTTGCCTCCCATCCCACCCCCATCCCCCCATTCCCCTCCCATCCCACCCCAGTCCATCCCAGTCCATCCCAGTGCTGTCCCAGTGCCTTCCCATCCCACCCCAGTCCCTCCCAGTCCCTCGCAGTCCATCCCAGTGCTGTCCCAGTTGCCTCCCATCCCACCCCAGTCTCTCCCAGTGCCCCCCAGTACCGCCCCAGTGCCTTCCCATCCCACCCCAGTCCCTCCCAGTCCATCCCAGTCCCTCCCAGTCCCTCCCAGTCCATCCCAGTGCTGTCCCAGTGCCTTCCCATCCCATCCCCGTCCCTCCCAGTCCCTCCCAGTACATCCCAGTCCATCCCAGTTCTGTCCCAGTACCGCCCCAGTGCCTTCCCATCCCACCCCAGTCCCTCCCAGTCTCTCCCAGTCCATCCCAGTCCATCCCAGTGCTGTCCCAGTTGCCTCCCATCCCACCCCAGTCCCTCCCAGTGCATCCCAGTACCGCCCCAGTGCCTTCCCATCCCACCCCAGTCCCATCCCAGTCCATCCCACTCCCTCCCAGTCCCTTCCAGTCCCTCCCAGTCCATCCCAGTCCCTCCCAGTCCCAGCCCAGTCCCATCCCAGTCCCTCCCAGTCCCTCCCAGTCCCTCCCAGTCCACCCCAGTCCCTCCCAGTCCTGTCCCAGTGCCTTCCCATCGCACCCCAGTCCCTCCCAGTCCCTCCCAGTCCCTCCCAATCCCTCCCAGTCCATCCCAGTCCATCCCAGTGTTGTCCCAGTGCCTTCCCATCCCACCCCAGTCCCATCCCAGTCCATCCCAGTCCATCCCACTCCCTCCCAGTCCCTCCCAGTCCCTCCCAGTCCCCCCCAGTCCCTCCCATCCCACCCCCAGTCCCTCCCAGTCCCTCCCAGTCCCATCCCATCCCACCCCAGTCCCATCCCATCCCGCCCCACTCCCTCCCAGTCCCATCCCAGTCCATCCCACTCCCTCCCAGTCCCTCCCACTCCCTCCCGCCCGCCGAGAGATGGGGGGGGCGTGTCGCGAGCCGGTGGGCGTGGCATCTCCATATATGGGCATTCCCATTCCCTGCCGGGGGGGGCGTGGCCAAACAGCGCCTCAACCCCTTCCCCCCCTCCCCTCGGTGGGCGTGGCCTCGCCTCGCCGTGGGCGTATCAGGAGGCGGCGCTTGCCCCGGGTGGGCGTGGCCAAGGGGCGGGGGGCGTGGCCAAGGGGCGGGGGGCGTGGCCAAGGGGCGGGGGGCGTGTCCATTCCCGCCGGGGGGCGGGGCCGGGGCGGGCGGGGCGCGCGGCTCTCGGGTCCTTTGTTTGAGCGAGGCCGGAGCCGCGGAGCCGCCGCAGCGCCGGGGCCGGGCCGGGACCCCCCCGGGACCCCCGGGACCCCCCCGCACCCGGCACCAGCCGGGACCCCTCCGGCACCCCGCGGACACAACGGCACCGGCAGCGCCGCAGGTACCGCCAGGGGAGCGGCGGGGACAGCGCGGCCGGGGCGGCCGGGCCGCGGCCTCCTGAGGGAGAGAGAGAGAGAGAGAGAGAGAGGGGGGGGGGGGGGAGGTGTGAGGGGAGAAGTGAAAGGGGGGGGGGGTCTGAGGGGGGAGGGGGTGTCAGCTGAGGGGAATTGGGGGGGGGGGTCCGCGGTGGGGAGGGGGAGACGTGAGGGGTCCTGGGTGGGGGGGGGGGGTTAAAGCTGAGGGGGGATTTGGAGGGGGGGGGGTTTGGCGTGAGGGGAATGAGGGGGGGGGTTGGGGTGGGGGAGGGGGGTTAGAGGGGGAATGAGGGGGGGGCTGAGGTAAAAGGGGGGGTTTAGGGTGGGGGGGGTCGGGGGTGAGGGGGATTGGGGGGGGTGAGGTCGTGAGGGGGAAACTGAGGTAAAATTGAGGGGTGGGGGGGGAGGGGGGGGTCGTGAGGGCTGAGGGGAGATGGGGGGGGTCTGGGGGTGGGGGAGGGGCAGAGCTGAGGTAAATTGGGGGGGGGGTCCGGCCTTGTTGGGGTGAGGGGGGGGGAGGGGGATGTCAGGGGGATTGAGGGGGATTTGGGGAGGGGGGAGGGGTTAAAGCTGAGGGGGATTTTGGGGAGGGGGGGTCTGGGGTAGAGTGAGGGGTTTTGGGGGGGGGGGGACCTGAGGGGGAATTGGGGGGGGTCTGGGGTTGGGGGGGGGGGACTGAGGTGAAATTGGGGTGGGGAGGGTCAGAACTGAGGTGAAATTGGGGGGGGGTCAGAGCTGAGGTGAAATTGGGGTGGGGGGGTCAGAGCTGAGGTGAAATTGGGGGGGTCTCAGAGCTGAGGTGAAATTGGGGTGGGGGGGTCAGAGCTGAGGTGAAATTGGGGTGGGGAGGGTCAGAACTGAGGTGAAATTGGGGGGGGGTCAGAGCTGAGGTGAAATTGGGGTGGGGAGGGTCAGAACTGAGGTGAAATTGGGGGGGGGTCAGAGCTGAGGTGAAATTGGGGTGGGGGGGTCAGAGCTGAGGTGAAATTGGGGTGGGGGGGTCAGGACTGAGGTGAAATTGGGGGGGGTCAGAGCTGAGGTGAAATTGGGGGGGGGTCTGGTGCTGTTGGGGGCGATTTTGGGGTGGGGGGGTTAAAAGTGAGGTGAAGTGGGGGGGGTCTGGGCTGGGGGGGGTGGGGTTTGAGGTGAAATTTGGGGGGTCTGGGGGGGGGAACTGAGGTGAATTTGGGGGGGGGGTTCTCACCTGGAGGGGGTCGAGGGGAATTGGGGGGGGAGGTGATTAAAATTTGGGGGGGGGGGTCAAATTTGAGGTGAAATGGGGGGGTTTTGGGATTGGGGGATAAATTGGGGGGGTCCATTTTTGGGGTGAAAGCTGAGGTGAATTGGGGGGGGGGTCTCAGGTGAATTTTGGGGGGGGGTCAAATTTAAATTCAAATTGATGTGTTTGAATTTTGGGGGGGGTCTGCCCTACCTCCCCCCCTCTTCCAAAAGTGATTTGGGGGGGTTCTGATGGCCCTGGGGTGGATTGGGGGGGGGGTCATTTGGGGTGAGGCCAATTGGGGGGTCCTGGTCCCTTTTGGGGTGAACTGGGGGGGTCCTGACCCCTTTTGGGGTGAACTGGGGGGGTCCTGACCCCTTTTGGGGTAAATTTGGGGGGGTCCTGACCCTTTTGGGGTGAATTTGGGGGGGTGCTGACCCTTTTGGGGTGAATTGGGGGGGTCCTGACCCTTTTCAGGTGAATTTGGGGGGGTCCTGACCCCCATGGGGTGAATTGGGGGGGTCCTGATCCCTTTGGGGTGAATTTGGGGGGGGCCCTGATCCCTTTGGGGTCAATTGGGGGGGGTCCTGACCCTTTGGGGTGAATTGGGGGGGTCCTGACCTTTTTCAGGTGAATTTGGGGGGGTCCTGATCCCTTTGGAGTGAATTGGGGGGGTCCTGACCCCTATGGGGTGAATTGGGGGGGTTCTAATTCCCTTTAGGGTCAATTGGGGGGGGTCTGATCCCTTTGGGGTGAATTGGGGGGGGTCCTGACCCTTTTGGGGTGAATTGGGGGTGTCTAATCCCCTTTGGGGTGAATTGGGGGGGTCCTGACTCCTTTGGGGTGAATTTGGGGGGGTCCTGACCCCCATGGGGTGAAATGGGGGGGGTCCTGACCACCGTGGGGTCAACTGGGGGGGTCTTGACCCCTTTAGGGATAATCTGGGGGGGGTCTTGACCCCTTTGGGGTGAATTTGGGGGGGTCCTGACCCCCATGGGGTGAAATGGGGGGGTCCTGACCACCGTGGGGTCAACTGGGGGGGTCCTGACCCCTTTAGGGATAATCTGGGGGGGGTCTTGACCCCTTTGGGGTGAACTGGGAGGGTCTTGATCCCTCTGGGGTGAATTTGGGGGGGGTCTGATTCCCTTTGGGGTGAATTGGGGGGGGTCCTGACCCCCATGGGGTGAATTAGAGGGGGTCCTGATCCCTTTGGGGTGAATTGGGGGGGTCCTGACCCTTTTCAGGTGAATTTGGGGGGGTCCTGACCCCTTTTGGGGTAAATTTGGGGGATCCTGACCCCCATGGGGTGAATTTGGGGGGGTCCTGACCCCTTTGGGGTGAATTTGTGGGGGGCCCTGATCCCTTTGGGGTCAATTGGGGGGGTCCTGACCACTGTGGGGTGAATTGGGGGGGTCTTGATCCCTCTGGGGTGAATTGGGGGGGTCTGATCCCCTTTGGGGTGAATTGGGGGGGTCCTGACCCCCATGGGGTGAATTGGGGGGGTCCTGACCCCCATGGGGTGAATTGGGGGGGTCCTGATCCCTTTGGGGTGAATTTGGGGGGGGGGCCCTGATCCCTTTGGGGTCAATTGGGAGGGGTCCTGACCCTTTGGGGTGAATTGGGGGGGTCCTGACCTTTTTCAGGTGAATTTGGGGGGGTCCTGATCCCTTTGGAGTGAATTGGGGGGGTCTTGATCCCTCTGGGGTGAATTGGGGGGGTCCTGACCCCTATGGGGTGAATTGGGGGGGTTCTAATTCCCTTTAGGGTCAATTGGGGGGGGTCTGATCCCTTTGGGGTGAATTGGGGGGGGTCCTGACCCCCATGGGGTGAATTGGGGGGGTCTAATCCCCTTTGGGGTGAATTGGGGGGGGTCCTGACCCCCATGGGGTGAATTGGGGGGGTCTAATCCCCTTTGGGGTCAATTGGGGGGGTCCTGACTCCTTTGGGGTGAATTGGGGGGGTCCTGACCCCCATGGGGTGAATTTGGGGGGGTCCTGACTCCTTTGGGGTGAATTTGGGGGGGTCCTGACCCCCATGGGGTGAAATGGGGGGGGTCCTGACCACCGTGGGGTCAACTGGGGGGGTCTTGACCCCTTTAGGGATAATCTGGGGGGGGTCTTGACCCCTTTGGGGTGAACTGGGAGGGTCTTGACCCCTCTGGGGTGAATTTGGGGGGGGTCTGATTCCCTTTGGGGTGAATTGGGGGGGGTCCTGACCCCCATGGGGTGAATTAGAGGGGGTCCTGATCCCTTTGGGGTGAATTGTGGGGGGTCCTGACCCTTTTGGGGTAAATTTGGGGGGGTCCTGACCCCTTTTGGGGTAAATTTGGGGGGTCCTGACCCCTTTGGGATGAATTTGTGGGGGGCCCTGACCCCTTTGGGGTGAATTGGGGGGGTCCTGACCCTTTTGGGGTGAATTGGGGGGGTCTTGATCCCTCTGGGGTGAATTTGGGGGGGTCTGATCCCCTTTGGGGTGAATTGGGGGGGTCCTGACCCCTTTGGGGTGAATTGGGGGGGCTCAGGGAGGGTTTGGGGGGGGCTCTGGGGAGGGGTTTGGGGGTGTCAGGAAGGAGCTGGGGGGAATTTGGGGGGGTCTGGGGGGGCTTTGGGGGGGGTTGGGGTGTCAGGAGAGGATTTGGGGGTGTTGAGGTGGTTGGGGAGGCTCAGGGGGGTCTGGGGGGGCTCGGGGGGGGGGATTTGGGGCTACCGGGGGGGGGTTGAGGGGTCGTTAAGGGAGGATTTGGGGTGTCTGAGGGGTTTTGGGGTGTCCAGGGGGGGGGTGTAGCCCCTTCTTTACCCCCCAAAAAATAGCTGGGACCTCCCAAAAAAATCTGGGACCCCCCCAAATGCAGCTGGGACCTCCCCAAATGCACCTGGGACCCCCCCAAATGCACCTGGGACCCCCCAAACAGAGCTGGGACCCCCAAAATGCAGCTGGGACCCCCCAAACAGAGCTGGGACCCCCCCAAATGCAGCTGGGACCCCCCAAACAGAGCTGGACCCCCCAAAAAATACCTGGGACCCCCAAAATGCACCTGGGACCCCCCAAAAAACACCTGGGATCCCCCCCAAATGCAGCTGGGACCCCCAAAAAGCACCTGGGCCCCCCCAAAATGCACCTGGGCCCCCCCAAAATGCACCTGGGACCCCCAAAAAGCACCTGGGCCCCCCCAAAAACACCTGGGACCCCCCCCCAAATGCAGCTGGGACCCCCAAAAAGCACCTGGGCCCCCCCAAAATGCACCTGGGCCCCCCCAAAATGCACCTGGGACCCCCCCCAAAACGCACCTGGGACCCCCCAAAACGCACCTGGGACCCCCCAAAAATGCACCTGGGACCCCCCAAAAATGCACCTGGGACCCCCCAAAAAGCACCTGAGACCCCCAAAAATGCACCTGGGACCCCCCCAAAACGCACCTGGGACCCCCCCAAAACACACCTGGGACCCCCCAAAATGCACCTGGGACCCCCCCAAAACGCACCTGGGACCCCCCAAAAATGCACCTGGGACCCCCAAAAATGCACCTGGGACCCCCCCAAAAATGCACCTGGGACCCCCCAAACAGAGCTGGACCCCCCCAAAATGCACCTGGGACCCCCCAAAATGCACCTGGGACCCCCCAAACAGAGCTGGACCCCCCAAAAATGCACCTGGGGCCCCCAAATGCAGCTGGGCCCCCCCCCAAACACACCTGGGCCCCCCCAAAATGCACCTGGGCCCCCCAAAAATGCACCTGGGACCCCCAAAAATGCACCTGGGACCCCCCCCCAAAAACACCTGGGACCCCCCAAAACGCACCTGGGCCCCCTTGCCCCCCCTCCCCCCGGGGCGCCCTGGGCTGGGCTGGGCGCGGCCTCCTGATAAGGCGGGTGTGGGAGCACTGGGAGGGCTGTACTGGGAGCACTGGGAGCGCTGGGGTCACTGGGAGCGCTGGGGGCGGGGAGCCCGGAGCAAGGGTGAAGGCTGTGCTGGGAGCACTGGGAGTGCTGGGAGCTGGGTAAGGGCTGTACTGGGAGCACTGGGAGCACTGGGAGCTGGGTAAGGGCTGCACTGGGAGCACTGGGAGCTGGGTGAGGGCTGTACTGGGAGCACTGGGAGCTGGGTAAGGGCTGTATTGGGAGCTGTGTAAGGGCTGTAGTGGGAGCACTGGCAGTTGTTTAAGGGCTGTACTGGGAGCACTGGGAGCACTGGGAGCTGGGTAAGGGCTGTGCTGGGAGCACTGGGAGCTGTGTAAGGGCTGCACTGGGAGCACTGGGAGCTGGGTAAGGGCTGTGCTGGGAGCACTGGGAGCTGTGTAAGGGCTGCACTGGGAGCACTGGGAGGTGGGTGAGGGCTGTACTGGGAGCACTGGGAGCACTGGGAGCTGTGTAAGGGCTGCACTGGGAGCACTGGGAGTTGTTTAAGGGCTGTACTGGGAGCACTGGGAGGTGGGTAAGGGCTGTGCTGGGAGCACTGGGAGCTGGGTGTGGGCTGTGCTGGGGGCACTGGGAGCGCTGGGGGCACTGGGAGCGCTGGGGGCGGGGAGCCCGGAGCAAGGGTGAAGGCTGTGCTGGGAGCACTGGGAGTGCTGGGAGCTGGGTAAGGGCTGTACTGGGAGCACTGGGAGCTGGGTAAGGGCTGTACTGGGAGCACTGGGAGCGCTGGGAGCACTGGGAGCTGTGTAAGGGCTGTACTGGCAGCACTGGGAGTGCTGGGAGGTGGGTAAGGGCTGTACTGGGAGCACTGGGAGTGCTGGGAGCTGGGTAAGGGCTGTACTGGGAGCACTGGGAGCTGGGTAAGGGCTGTACTGGGAGCACTGGGAGCACTGGGAGCTGTGTAAGGGCTGCACTGGGAGCACTGGGAGCTGGGTAAGGGCTGTGCTGGGAGCACTGGGAGCTGGGTAAGGGCTGTGCTGGGAGCACTGGGAGCACTGGGAGTTGTTTAAGGGCTGTGCTGGGAGCACTGGGAGCACTGGGAGCTGTGTAAGGGCTGCACTGGGAGCACTGGGAGGTGGGTGAGGGCTGTACTGGGAGCACTGGGAGCACTGGGAGGTGGGTAAGGGCTGTGCTGGGAGCACTGGAAGTGCTGGGAACACTGGGAGCTGGGTAAGGGCTGCACTGGGAGTGCTGGGAGCACTGGGAGCTGGGTAAGGGTTGTACTGGGAGCACTGGGAGTGCTGGGAGCACTGGGAGCTGTGTAAGGGCTGCACTGGGAGTACTGGGAGTGCTGGGAGCACTGGGAGCTGGGTAAGGGTTGTACTGGGAGCACTGGGAGGTGGGTGAGGGCTGTGCTGGGAGCACTGGGAATGCTGGGGGCGGGGAGCCTGGAGCAAGGGTGAAGGCTGTGCTGGGAGCACTGGGAGCTGGGTAAGGGTTGTACTGGGAGCACTGGGAGGTGGATGAGGGCTGTACTGGGAGCACTGGGAGCTGGGTAAGAGCTGTACTGGGAGCACTGGGAGCTGGGTAAGAGCTGTACTGGGAGCACTGGGCGCTGGGTAAGAGCTGCACTGGGAGCACTGGGAGCACTGGGAGTGCTGGGTAAGGGCTGTACTGGGAGCACTGGGAGTTGTTTAAGGGCTGTACTGGGAGCACTGGGAGCTGGGTAAGGGCTGTACTGGGAGCAGTGGGAACACTGGGAGTGCTGCGTAAGGGCTGTACTGGGAGCACTGGGAGCCTGGTGAGGGCTGTACTGGGAGCACTGGGAGCTGGGCCCAAAGGTGTTTGTGTACTGGGAGCGCTGTGTGAATCCATACTGGGAGTACTGGGAATGACAGTTACTGGTGTTACTGGGGGCTGGGAACGGCTGCTACTGGTTGTACTGGGAGCACTGGGAGCTGGGTGTGGTGGGCGCTGGTGGTACTGGAGCGTGGGAGATACTGGGAGCACTGGGGCCTTGGGATGATGGGGAAGGGTCTTACTGGGAGCTACTGGTTATACTGGGAAACGGGAGCCAGAGTGGCAAACTGGTCATGCTGGGAGCTGGGGATGGCAGGTACTGGTCGTACTGGGAGTACTGGGAATGGAGGGGACCATACTGGGAGCTGCTGGGGATACTGGGAGCTGGAAACACAGGCACTGGTCATACTGGGAGCACTGGGGATGCTGGGAGCACTGGGAACACAGGCACTGGTCATACTGGGAGCACTGGGAACACTGGCACTGGTCGTACTGGGAGCACTGGTCATACTGGGAGCACTGGGAACACCAGCACTGGTCGTACTGGGAGCACTGGTCATACTGGGAGCACTGGGAACACCAGCACTGGTCATACTGGGAGCACTGGGGATACTGGGAACTGGGAACACCGGCACTGGTCATACTGGGAGCACTGGGAACACCAGCACTGGTCATACTGGGAGCACTGGGGATACTGGGAACTGGGAACACCGGCACTGGTCATACTGGGAGCACTGGGAACACCGGCACTGGTCATACTGGGAGCACTGGGAGCACTGGGAACTGGGAACACCGGCACTGGGGATACTGGGGACACTGGGAACACTGGCACTGGTCATACTGGGAGCACTGGGAACACAGGCACTGGTCATACTGGGAGCACTGGGGATACTGGGAACTGGGAACACCGGCACTGGTCATACTGGGAGCACTGGGAGCACTGGGAACACCGGCACTGGTCATACTGGGAGCACTGGGACCACTGGGAACACCGGCACTGGTCATACTGGGAGCACTAGGGATACTGGGAGCACTGGGGATACTGGCACTGGTCATCCTGGGAGCACTGGGAACACCGGCACTGGTCATACTGGGAGCAGCAGCCCCGGTTCCCACTGGGTCCTACTGGTCCCAGTATGGCGCTGGGAGGGGGGGAGGGGCTTCCCAGTGCTCCCAGTGCTCCCAGTGAACGCCACGTCCCCTCCCCCAGCCCCCGGCCATGGCTGGCGCGTAGCCCCTCCCCCACCGGATCCACCGGACCCTCGGACACGTGAGTGCCCCTCCCCCCGCGGCCCCTCCCCCCACAGCCCCGCCCCCTCCCCCACCCCGTCAGGGTCAGGTGTTGTGGGAGGTGCTGGGGGTGTCACACAGGGGTGAGTGTGAGTGAGAGTGACAGTGTGTGAGTGAGTGTGAGTGTGAGTGTGAGAGTGACAGTGTGAGAGTGAGTGTGAGAGTGTGAGTGAGAGTGTGACTGAGAGTGTGAGTGTGACAGTGTGAGTGAGAGTGACAGTGTGAGAGTGAGTGTGAGAGTGAGTGTGTGAGTGACAGTGTGAGAGTGAGTGTGTGAGTGTGAGTGAGAGTGTGACTGAGAGTGTGAGTGTGACAGTGTGAGTGAGAGTGACAGTGTGAGAGTGAGTGTGAGAGTGAGTGTGTGAGAGTGAGTGTGACTGTGAGAGTGTGAGAGTGAGTGTGAGGGTGTGTGAGTGTGAGTGTGTGAGAGTGAGTGTGAGAGTGACAGTGTGAGAGTGAGTGTGAGTGTGTGTGTGAGAGTGTGACTGAGAGTGTGAGTGTGACAGTGTGAGCGAGAGTGACAGTGTGAGAGTGAGTGTGTGTGAGTGTGAGTGACAGTGTGAGAGTGTGTGTGAGTGAGTGTGTGTGAGTGAGTGTGAGAGTGAGTGTGAGTGAGTGTGTGTGAGTGTGAGTGACAGTGTGAGAGTGTGACAGTGTGAGAGTGAGTGTGAGTGAGAGTGTGAGTGTGAGAGTGAGTGTGAGTGTGACGGTGTGAGAGTGAGTGTGAGAGTGTGAGTGAGTGTGAGTGAGTGTGAGTGTGACAGTGTGAGAGTGAGTGTGAGAGTGACAGTGTGAGAGTGTGTGTGTGTGTGTGAGTGTGACAGTGTGAGAGTGACAGTGTGAGAGTGAGTGTGTGTGAGTGAGTGTGAGAGTGAGTGTGAGAGTGACAGTGTGAGAGTGACAGTGTGAGAGTGAGTGAGTGTGAGTGTGAGTGAGTGTGTGACAGTGTGAGAGTGAGAGTGTGAGTGAGTGTGAGTGAGTGTGAGACTGACAGTGTGAGAGTGAGTGTGACTGTGAGAGTGTGAGTGGGTGTGTGTGAGAGTGAGTGCGAGTGAGAGTGTGAGTGTGACTGTGAGTGTGTGTGTGAGGGTGAGTGTGTGACTGACTGTGACTGTGTGAGTGTGTGTGTGACTGTGTGTGAGTGTGAGTGTGAGTGTGACTGTGAGAGTGTGAGTGTGAGTGTGACTGTGAGTGTGAGTGTGACTGTGTGTGACTGTGTGACTGTGAGTGTGACTGTGAGAGTGTGAGTGTGACTGTGAGTGTCAGTGTGTGTGCAAGAGTGACTGTGTGAGAACGTGTCAGTGACTATGAGTGTGACTGTGTCAGTGTGTGTGACTGTGTGTCAGTGTGTGTGAATGTGTGACTGTCAGTGTGTGTGTGTGTGACTGTGTGTGACTGTGTGTGTGAATGTGTGTGACTGTCAGTGTGTGTGTGTGTGACTGTGTGACTGTGAGTGTGTGACTGTGACTGTCAGTGTGTGACTGTCAGTGTGTGGCTGTCAGTGTGTGTGTGTGTGACTGTGAGTATGGGTGTGTGTGTGACTATGAGTGTGTGACTGTGTGTCAGTGTGTGTGTGACTGTGTCAGTGTGTGACTGTGTGTGACTGTGACTGTCAGTGTGTGACTGTGTCAGTGTGTGAGTGTGTGTGACTGTGAGTGTGTGACTGTGTCAGTGTGTGACTGTGTGTGACTGAGTGTGACTGTGTGTGACTGTGTGTGACTGTGAGTGTGTGACTGTGAGTGTGAGTGTGTGACTGTGTCAGTGTGTGACTGTGTGTGACTGTGAGTGTGTGTGTGACTGTGACTGTGTGTGTGACTGTCTCAGTGTGAGTGTGTGTGTGACTGTGTGTGAGTGTGTCTGTGACCAGGTGTGACAGGGCTGTGACTGTGTGTGTGTGCTCAGGTGTGACAGGGTGTGGCACCTGTGAGCGTGAGTGTGAGTGTGTGTGTCACCAGGTGTGACAGGTGTGTGTGTGTGTGTGTCACCAGGTGTGACAGGGCTGTGTGTGTGTGTGTGCCACCAGGTGTGACAGGTGTGTGTGTGTGTGTGCCACCAGGTGTGACAGGTGTGTGTGTGTGTGTCACCAGGTGTGACAGGGCTGTGTGTGTGTCACCAGGTGTGACAGGTGTGTGTGTGTGTGTCACCAGGTGTGACAGGGCTCTGTGTGTGTGTGTGTGTCACCAGGTGTGACAGGTGTGTGTGTGTGTGTCACCAGGTGTGACAGGGCTGTGTGTGTGTCACCAGGTGTGACAGGTGTGTGTGTGTGTGTCACCAGGTGTGACAGGTGTGTGTGCGCCACCAGGTGTGACAGGTGTGTGTGTGTCACCAGGTGTGACAGGGCTGTGTATGTGTCACAGGCTGTGACAGGGGCTGCGATACCTGGCCAGGTGTGTGTGTGTGTCACCAGGTGTGTGTGTGTGTGTCACAGGGTACAGCAGGCTGTGCCACCTGCCCAGGTGTGTGTGTGTCACCAGGTGTGACAGGTGTGTGTGTGTGTCACAGGCTGTGACAGGTGGGTGTGCGTGACAGGTGTGACAGGGCGTGCACAGGTGTGTGTGTGTGTGTGTGTGTGTGTCACCAGGTGTGACAGGGCTGTGAGTGTGTCACAGGGTGTGACAGGGGCTGTGACACCTGGCCACGTGTGTCACCAGGTGTGAGAGGCGGTACACACCTGGCCAGGTGTGTGTGTGTGTCACCAGGTGTGACAGGTGTGTGTGTCTCAGGCTGTGACAGGTGTGTGTGTGTGACAGGTGTGACAGGGCGTGCACAGGTGTGTGTGTGTGTGACCAGGTGTGTGTGTCACAGGGTACGACAGGGGTGTGACACCAGGCCAGGTGTGTGTGTGTGTGTGTGACCAGATGTGACAGGTGTGTGTGTGTGTCACCAGGTGTGACAGGGCTGTGTGTGTGTGACCAGGTGTGAGAGGTGTGTGTGTGTCTCAGGCTGTGACAGGCGGGTGTGTGTGACAGGTGTGACAGGGCGTGCACAGGTGGGTGGGTATGTGTGTGTGTGTGTGTCACAGGGTACGACAGGGGTGTGACACCAGGCCAGGTGTGTGTCTGTGTCACCAGGTGTGACAGGTGTGTGTGTGTGTGTCAGCAGGTGTGTGTGTGTGCCACCAGGTGTGACAGGTGTGTGTGTGTGCCACCAGGTGTGACAGGGCTGTGTGTGTGTGTGACCAGGTGTGACAGGTGTGTGTGTGTGTGTCACCAGGTGTGTGTGTCACAGGGTACGACAGGGGTGTGACACCAGGCCAGGTGTGTGTGTGTGTGTGACCAGGTGTGACAGGGCTCTGTGTGTGTGCCCAGGTGTGACAGGTGTGTGTGTGTGTGTCAGCAGGTGTGTGTGTGTGTCACCAGGTGTGACAGGGCTCTGTGTGTGTGCCCAGGTGTGACAGGTGTGTGTGTGTGTGCCACCAGGTGTGACGGTGTCACGCGCCTGCCCAGGTCTCCGGGTGTGCACAGGCGCAGAGCGACACACAGCAGTGTCACACCTCTGTTACACCCACAGGACAGTGTCACACACCTGTCACACACCTGTCACACCCCCATGGGACAGTGTCACCTCCCCAGGACAGTGTCACACACCCAGCACGGTGTCACACCTCTGTCACACCCACAGGACAGTGTCACACACCTGTCACACCCCCACGGGACAGTGTCACCTCCCCAGGACAGTGTCACACACCCAGCGCGGTGTCACACCCGTGTCATCCCCCCAGGACAGTGTCACCTCCCCAGGACAGTGTCACACACCTGTCACACCCACAGGACAGTGTCACACACCTGTCAGACCCACAGAATAGCGTCACACCCACGGGACAATGTCACACCCCTGTCACACACACAGGACAGTGTCACACACCTGTCAGACCCACAGAATAGCGTCACACCCACGGGACAATGTCACACCCCTGTCACACACACAGGACAGTGTCACACACCTGTCACACCCCCACGGGACAGTGTCACACACACAGAGGACAGTGTCACCCGCCTGTCACACCCACAGGACAGTGTCACACCCCCACGGGACAATGTCACACCCCTGTCACACACACAGGACAGTGTCACACACACAGAGGACAGTGTCACACACCTGTCAGACACACTGGACAGTGTCACACCCACGGGGCAGTGTCACTCTCCCAGGACAGCGTCACACACACAGAGGACAGTGTCACACCCCTGTCATACACACAGGATAGTGTCACACCCCCACAGGACAGTGTCACACACCTGTCAGACACACGGGACAGCATCACACCCCCCCAGGACAGTGTCACACACCTGTCACACCCCCCCAGGACAGTGTCACACACCTGTCACACACCCACAGGACAGTGTCACGTCCCCAGGACAGTGTCACATGCCTGTCACACACCTGTCACACCCCCACGGGACAGTGTCACACACAGAGGACAGTGTCACCCCCCCACAGGACAGCGTCACCCCCACGGGACAGTGTCACACACCTGTCAGACACACGGGACAGTGTCACACCCCCACAGGACAGTGTCACCCGCCTGTCACACCCCCACGGGACAGTGTCACACACAGAGGACAGTGTCACACACCTGTCACACCCACAGGACACTGTCACACCCCCAGGACAGTGTCACACACCTGTCACACCCACGGGACAGTGTCACACACACACAGAGGACAGTGTCACACACCTGTCAGATACACAAGACAGTGTCACACCCACGGGGCAGTGTCACCCCCCCAGGACAGTGTCACCCGCCTGTCACACCGCCACGGGACAGTATCACACCCACAGGACAGTGTCACACCCACGGGGCAGTGTCACTCTCCCAGGACACACACAGAGGACAGCGTCACCCGCCTGTCACACCCCCAGGACAGTGTCACACACCTGTCACACACCCACGGGACAGTGTCACCCCCCCACAGGACAGTGTCACCCCCCCAGAACACTGTCACACACCTGTCACACCCCCACGGGACAATGTCACACCCCCAGGACAGTGTCACCCGCCTGTCACACCCCCACGGGACAGTATCACACACAGAGGACAGTGTCACCCCCCCACAGGACAGTGTCACACCCCCACGGGACAGCGTCACCTCCCCCAGGACAGCGTCACCCGCCTGTCACACACCCACGGGAC
The DNA here is from genome assembly GCF_041296385.1 of Aphelocoma coerulescens. Classification (NCBI taxonomy): domain Eukaryota; kingdom Metazoa; phylum Chordata; class Aves; order Passeriformes; family Corvidae; genus Aphelocoma; species Aphelocoma coerulescens. The sequence continues at coordinate 533,770 of NW_027183494.1, read as the reverse complement.
AGTGTCACACACACAGGACAGCGTCACCCCCCCCAGGACAGTGTCACACACCTGTCACCCCCCCCGGGACAGCATCACCCGCCTGTCACACCCCAAGCACCCTCTCACCCCCCCTCATGGCCGTTCCCTCCCCCCCCCCCGCTGTCCCCCCTCCCACGCGTGTCCCCGTCACGCCGCTGTCCCCGTCACACACCCGCCCCTCCCCCGCCCCCGGGGGTGCCTCCTCCGGAACCGGAACCGGAACCGGTGACTCAACAGCCCCTCCCCCACCCAACCCCCCCCGCTGCCCCACCCCCACCCTCCGGGGCCACCCCGGGCAGTGTCCCCAGGCCGGGAGGGGACAGCGGCCGGGGGTTGTCACGCGCGGGGGTCACGCGGGGTCACCGGGTGTGTCCCCAGGTGTTCCCTGTCCTCGCGTCACCCCCGGTGTCCCCGTGTCACCCCTGGGGGGGTTGTCCCGGTGTTCGGGTGTGTCCTCCCACCCCTCCCCCCCCATGTCCCCACGCGTGTCCGTGCCCTCCCCGTGTCCCCACGTCTGTCCCTCTCTCCCTGCCTGTCCCCGCGCGTCCCCAAGTGCCCTCTCCGTGTCCCCCCCGGTGTCCCCCCCGGTGTCCCCCTGTGACCCCCTGTGACCCGTGTGTCCTCCCCCCCGGTGTCCCCCGGTGTCCTCCAGTGTCCCCCGGTGTCCCTCCATGTCCCCATGTGACCCGTGTCCTCCCCTGGTGTCCCCGGGTGTCCCCCTGTCCCCCAGTGTCCCCCCGTGTCCCCCTGTGTCCCCCTGTGACCCGTGTGTCCTCCCCCCGTGTCCCCCTGTGTCCCCCGGTGTCCCCCCCGTCCTCCAGTGTTCCCCAGTGTCCCCCTGTGACCCGTGTCCTCCCCCCGGGTGTCCCCGGGTGTCCCCCAGTGTCCCCCAGTGTCCCCCTGTGACCCCCGTGTCCCCCCGTGTCCCCATGTGACCCATGTCCTCCCCCCGTGACCCCCCAGTGTCCCCCAGTGTCCCCCTGTGACCCGTGTCCTCCCTCAGTGTCCCCTGGTGTCTCTCCCGTCCTCCAGTGTCCCCCGGTCTCCCCCAGTGTCCCCCTGTGACCCCCTGTGACCCGTGTCCTCCCCCAGTGTCCCCCGGTCTCCCCCAGTGTCCCCCCGTGTCCCCCTGTCCCCCCGTGTCCCCCCGTGTCCCCTGTGACCCGTGTCCTCCCCCCAGTGTCCCCCAGTTTCTCCCCCTGTCCTCCAGTGTCCCCCGGTGTCCCCCTGTGACCCGTGTCCTCCCCCCAGTGTCCCCCCGTGTCCCTCCATGTCCCCCCTGTCCCCCCAGTGTCCCTCAGTGTCTCCCCGTGTCCCCTGTGACCCATGTCCTCCCCCCGTGTCCCCCAGTGTCCCCCCGTGACCCCCCAGTGTCCCCCAGTGTCCCCCTGTGACCCGTGTCCTCCCCCAGTGTGCCCCGGTGTCCGGTGTCCCCCCCGTCCCCCTGTGACCCCCGTGTCTCCCAGTGTCCCCCTGTGACCCATGTCCTCCCCCCGGTGTCCCCGGGTGTCCCCCGGTCTCCCCCCGTGTCCCCATGTGACCCGTGTCCTCCCCTGGTGTCCCCCCGTGTCCCCCTGTCCCCCAGTGTCCCCCCGTGTCCCCCTGTGTCCCCCTGTGACCCGTGTGTCCTCCCCCCGTGTCCTCTGGTGTCCCCCCCCGTCCTCCAGTGTCCCCCGGTCTCCCCCGGTGTCCCCCCGTGTCCCCTGTGACCCGTGTCCTCCCCCCAGTGTCCCCCCGTGTCCCCCCATGTCCCCCCTGTCCCCCAGTGTCCCCCTGTGACCCGTGTCCTGTCCCCCGGTGTCGCCCAGTGTCCCCCAGTGTCCCCCAGTGTCCCCAAGTGTCCCCCAGTGTCCCCATGTGACCCGTGTCCTCCCCGCGGTGTCCCCCAGTTTCCCCCCCTGTCCCTCAGTGTCCCCCAGTGTTCCCCAGTGTCCCCCTGTGACCCGTGTACTCCCCCAGTGTCCCCCGGTCTCCCCCAGTGTCCCTCGGTGTCCCCCCCGTCCCCCTGTGACCCCCGTGTCTCCCAGTGTCCCCCTGTGACCCGTGTCCTCCCCCCGGTGTCCCCGGGTGCCCCCCGGTCTCCCCCCGTGTCCCCCCATGTCTCCATGTGACCCGTGTCCTCCCCTGGTGTCCCCCCGTGTCCCCCCGTGTCCCCCAGTGTCCCCCATGTCCCCCTGTGACCCGTGTCCTCCCCCCGTGTCCCCTGGTGTCCCCCCCCGTCCTCCAGTGTCCCCCGGTCTCCCCCCGTGTCCCCTGTGACCCGTGTCCTCCCCCCAGTGTCCCCCCGTGTCCCCCCATGTCCCCCCTGTCCCCCCAGTGTCCCTCAGTGTCCCTCCGTGTCCCCCCGTGTCCCCCTGTGACCCGTGTCCTCCCCCCCGGTGTCCCCCGGGATCCCCCGTGTCCCCCACCCCCGTGTCCCCCGCGTGTCCCCCGCGTGTCCTCATGTGACCCGTGTCCTCCCCCCGTGTCCTCCTCCCGTGTCCCCCCCATTGTCCCCCCATGTCCCGTGTCCTGTGTCCCCCCCAGTGTCCCCCACCGTGTCCCCCCTCATTGTCCCCTCCCCCGGTGTCCCCCAGTGTCCCGGCATCCCCTGTGTCCCCCACCCCCGTGTCCCCCCATGTCCCCCCGTGTCCCCCCCATATCCCCCGTGTCCCCCCAATGTTCTGGGATCCCCCGTGTCCCCCCCGTGTCCCCCCCGTGTCCCCCCCATATCCCCCGTGTCCTCCCAGTGTCCCCCCCATATCCTGGGATCCCCCTGGTGTCCCCCCTGGTGTCCCCCCGTGTCCCCCCATATCCCCCGTGTCCCCCCAATATCCTGGGATTCCCCCCAGTGTCCCCCCCATATTCCCCGTGTCCCCCCAATATCCTGGGATCCCCCCGTGTCCCCCCCCCGTGTCCCCCCATATCCCGTGTGTCCCCCCCGGTGTCCCCCCGTGTCCCCCCATAACCCCCGTGTCCCCCCGGTGCTCCCCCCCGTGTCCCCCCAATATCCTGGGATCCCCCCGTGTCCCCCCCGTGTCCCCCCCGTGTCCCCCCCGTGTCCCCCCCACCAGTGTCCCCCCAATATCCTGGCATCCCCCGTGTCTCCCCCCAGTGTCCCCCCCGTGTCCCCCCCGTGTCCCCCCGGTGCCCCCCCGTGTCCCCCCAATATCCTGGCATCCCCCATGTCTCCCCCCGGTGTCCCCTAGTTCCCCCCCCCCGTGTCCCCCCGGTGCCCCCCCCTTGTCCCCCCAATATCCTGGCATCCCCCGTGTCCCCCCCGTGTCCCCCCCCACCAGTGTCCCCCCAATATCCTGGCATCCCCCGTGTCTCCCCCCAGTGCCCCCCCGGTGCCCCCCCCGTGTCCCCCCAATATCCTGCCATCCCCCGTGTCCCCCCCGTGTCCCCCCCCCACCAGTGTCCCCCCAATATCCTGCCATCCCCCGTGTCCCCCCCGTGTCCCCCCCCCCACCACTGTCCCCCCAATATCCTGCCATCCCCCGTGTCGTCGTCACCCCCCCCCCCCTCCCCCCCACCCTCCCCTCCCTCCGGGATTCCCCCTCCCCCCCCCAGCTCCGTCACGGGCATCCGGCTGACGTCACCGTGGGAGGAGGACCGGGGGGGGGGGGGGGAGGGGAGGGGAGGGGACACCCACGCGGGGCCGGGGTGACTCAGGCGGTGTCACCACGCGGGGACGGGGACGCGGCGCCGGCACTCGCGGGGCCAGCGGCACCCGGGGCACACGCGGGGACGGGTGAGGGAGCCGCGGGCACGGGGACGGCGTGGGGGGGCCACCCCGTGGCGTGGGGGGGTCACCCCGTGGCGTGGGAGGGTCACCCCGTGGCGTGGGGAGGTCACCCCGCGGCGTGGGGAGGGCGCGACGGCCGTTGTGGGTGACCGCGGGTCACACGTGGGTGACCGGGTGGGGTCACGTTGGGGGGGGGGGGTGGGGAGGGGGTCACGCGTGTTTGGGGTCACACGTGGGTGAGAGCGTGGGGTAGTGTGGCTGTGGGGCAGTGTGGCCGTGGGGCAGTGTGGCTGTGGGTCATTTTGGCTGTGGGTCAGTGTGGCTGTGGGGCAGTGTGGCCGTGGGGCAGTGTGGCTGTGGGGCAGTGTGGCTGTGGGTCATTTTGGCTGTGGGACAGTGTGGCTGTGGGGCAGTGTGGCCATGGGGCAGTGTGGCTGTGGGGCAGTGTGGCTGTGGGTCATTTTGGCTGTGGGTCAGTCTGGCTGTGGGTCAGTGTGGCCGTGGGTCATTGGGGACTGTGGGTCACTGGGGACCGTGGGTCACTCTGGCCATGGGTCACTGGTGACTGTGGGTCAGTGTGGCCGTGGGTCAGTGTGGCTGTGGGTCAGTGTGGCTGTGGGTCAGTGTGACTGTGGGGCAGTGTGGCCGTGGGGCAGTGTGGCTGTGGGTCATTGGGGACCGTGGGGCAGTGTGGCTGTGGGTCAGTGTGGCCACAGGTCACTGGGGACTGTGGGTCACTCTGGCCATGGGTCACTGGGGACCATGGGTCATTGTGGCTGTGGGTCAGTGTGGCTGTGGGGCAGTGTGGCTGTGGGTCACTGGGGACCGTGGGTCACTCTGGCCATGGGTCATTGTGGCTGTGGGTCACTGAGGACTGTGGGTCACTGGGGACCGTGGGTCACTCTGGCCATGGGTCACTGGTGACCGTGGGTCAGTGTGGCTGTGGGTCAGTGTGGCTGTGGGTCACTGGGGACCGTGGGTCACTGAGGACTGTGGATCAGTGTGGCTGTGGGTCAGTGGGGACTGTGGGTCACTGGTGACCATGGGTCATTGTGGCCGTGGGTCAGTGTGGCTGTGGGGCAGTGTGGCTGTGGGTCACTGGGGACCGTGGGTCAGTCTGGCCATGGGTCACTGTGGACTGTGGGGCAGTGTGGCCGTGGGTCAGTGTGGCTGTGGGTCAGTCTGGCTGTGGGTCAGTGTGGCTGTGGGTCACTGGTTATTGGTCACTGTGGCCGTGGGTCGCTGGATGTTGGTCACTCTGGCTGTTGGTCACTGGGGACTGTCAGTCACTGTGGCTGTGGGTCAGTGTGGCCACAGGTCACTGGGGACTGTGGGTCAGTGTGGCCGTGGGTCAGTGTGGCCGTGGGTCAGTGTGGCCATAGGTCACTGTGGCTGTGGGTCACTGGGGACCGTGGGTCACTCTGGCTGTGGGTCAGGGATGGATCTGTGGGTCAGTGTGGCTGTGGGTCACTGGTCATTGGTCACTCTGGCTGTTGGTCACTCTGGCTGTGCTCAGCCGTGTTTGGGGTCACACGTGAGTGTCCGGGGGTCACTCTGGCTGTGGTCACTCATGGCCGGGGGTCTCTCGTGTCCCGCGCGTGTCCCCCAGGGCTCCGGTCCGGTGTCCGGTCATGTCCGGTCCGGTGTCCGGCCGTGTCCGGCCGTGTCCTGTCCGGTGTCCGGTCCGGTGTCCGGTCCGGTGTCCTGTCCGGTGTCCTGTCCGGTGTCCGGCCGTGTCCGGCCGTGTCCGGCCGTGTCCGGTCCGGTGTCCTGTCCGGTGTCCTGTCCGGTGTCCGGCCGTGTCCGGCCATGTCCGGCCGTGTCCGGTCCGCTGTCCGGCCGTGTCCGGCCGTGTCCTGTCCGGTGTCCGGTCCGGTGTCCGGTCCGGTGTCCTGTCCGGTGTCCGGCCGTGTCCGGTCCGCTGTCCGGCCGTGTCCGGCCGTGTCCTGTCCGGTGTCCGGTCCGGTGTCCGGTCCGGTGTCCTGTCCGGTGTCCTGTCCGGTGTCCGGCCGTGTCCGGTCCGCTGTCCAGTCCGGTGTCCTGTCCGGTGTCCGGCCGTGTCTGGCCGTGTCCTGTCCGCTGTCCGGCCGTGTCCGGTCCGGTGTCCAGCGCTGTCCCCGTCCCCTTCCCGCTCCCCGTGGGCGCCCCTTGGCCACACCCCCCCGACCGTGACGTCACGGGAAGGCCCCGAAATTCCCCCCTCCCCCCCCCGCGGGCGGCCATGACGTCACGGCTGGGGGGGTGGGGCCCCACAAGCGCCTCCTGCCCCCCAAAAGTCCCCAAATTGTCCCCAAATCGTCCCCAAATTGTCCCCAAATCCCCCCCGGCCCCCCCCGCGCCTCTCCCCATTCAGCCCCTCAGGGGGCGTGGCCCCGCCTGGCCCCGCCCTCCCCTCTCCTCATTGGCCAGCATCGGCCTGACCCCTCCTCCCATTGGTCGCCCTCAGGCTGCGCCAGAGCCGGAAGGGAGCGATGATTGGCTGCCGGGCGAGAGGCGCGCTGTGATTGGCCGGTTCCTGGAGAGCGTCGCGGGATCGGTGAGGGGGCGTGGCCTGGGCGGAGGGGGCGGGGTCTGCGTGCGCGTGGGGCTCCGCCCACTTCCGCATCACGTGATCCATACCGTCTCCTCACGGGGGGGGGGGGGGTGGGAAGAGCCTCAACTGCCCCGAAACGGCCCCAAAAGTGCCCCGAAACGGCCCCAAAACTGCCCCAAAGGTGCCCCGAAACGGCCCCAAAAGTGCCCCGAAACGGCCCCAAAGGTGCCCCGAAACGGCCCCAAAAATGCTCCCAAAGTGCCCCAAAACTGCCCCAAAACTGCCCCGAAACGGCCCCAAAGGTGCCCCGAAATGGCCCCAAAAGTGCCCCAAAGGTGCCCCGAAACGGCCCCAAAAGTGCTCCCAAAATTGCCCCAAAACTGCCCCAAAGGTGCCCCGAAACGGCCCCAAAACTGCTCCCAAAGTGCCCCAAAACGGCCCCAAAGTGCCCCGAAACGGCCCCAAAACTGCCCCGAAACGGCCCCAAAGGTGCCCCGAAACGGCCCCAAAGGTGCTCCCAAAGTGCCCCAAAAGTGCCCAAAAACGGCCCCGAAACGGCCCCAAAGGTGCCCCAAAGTGCCCCGAAACGGCCCCAAAACTGCTCCCAAAGTGCCCCAAAACGGCCCCAAAGTGCCCCGAAACGGCCCCAAAACTGCCCCGAAACGGCCCCAAAGGTGCCCCGAAACGGCCCCAAAGGTGCTCCCAAAGTGCCCCAAAAGTGCCCAAAAACGGCCCCGAAACGGCCCCAAAGGTGCCCCAAAGTGCCCCGAAACGGCCCCAAAAGTGCCCCGAACCTGCCCCAAAACTGCTCCCAAAATGCCCTGAAACTGCCCCAAACCTGCCCCAGAACTGATCCCAAAACAGCCCCAAACCTGCTCCAAACCTGCCCCAGAAGTGATCCCAGAACTGCCCCAAAAGTGCCCCAGAACTGTCCCAAAGCTGCCCTAAAAGTGCCCCAAACCTGCCCCAAAACTCCGAGCTCCCAAAATGCTCTGAAAGTGCCCCGAACCTTCCCCAAAAATGCTCAAACCTGCCCCAAACCTGCCCCGAACCTGCCCTAAAACTGCCCCAGAATTGCCCTAAAATTGCCCCAAAACTGCTCCGAAACTGCTCCAAAAGTGCCCTAAAAGTGCCCCAAAGCTGCTCCCGAAATGCCCCGAAACAGCCCCAAACTTGCCCCAAAAATGCCCCAAACCTGCCCCAAACCTGCCCCAGAACTGATCCCAAAACTGCCCCACAACTGTCCCAAAAGTGCCCCAGAACTGATCCCAGAACTGATCCCAGAACTGATCCCAGAACTGCCCTAAAAGTGCCCCAGAACTGCCCCAAAGCTGCCCCAAAACTCCAAGCTCCCAAAGTGCTCTAAAAGTGCCCCAAACCTGCCCCAGAACTGATCCCAAAACTGCCCCAAACCTGCCCTAAAACTGCCCCAGAACTGATCCCGAAACTGCCCCGCAACTGCCCCAAAAGTGCCCTAAAACTGCCCCAAACCTGCCCCGAACCTGCCCCAGAACTGATCCCAAAACTGCCCCAAACCTGCCCCAGAATTGCCCTAAAATTGCCCCAAAATGGCCCCAAAAGTGCCCCAGAACTGATCCCAGAACTGCCCCAAACCTGCCCTAAAACTGCCCCAGAACTGCCCCAAACCTGCCCCAAACCTGCCCCAAAAGTGCCCCAGAACTGATCCCAAACCTGCCCCGAACCTGCCCCAGAACTGATCCCGAAACTGCCCCAAACCTGCCCCAAACCTGCCCCGAACCTGCCCCGAACCTGCCCCAAACCTGCCCTAAAACTGCCCTAAAACTGCCCCAGAATTGCCCTAAAATTGCCCCAAAACTGCTCCAAAAGTGCCGTAAAAGTGCCCTAAAAGTGCCCCAAAGCTGCTCCCGAAATGCCCCGGAACAGCCCCAAACCTGCCCCAGAACTGATCCCAAAACTGCCCCAGAACTGATCCCAAAAGTGCCCTAAAAGTGCCCCAGAACTGATCCCAGAACTGATCCCAGAACTGCCCTAAAAGTGCCCCAGAACTGCCCCAAAGCTGCCCCAAAACTCCAAGCTCCCAAAGTGCTCTAAAAGTGCCCCAAACCTGCCCCAGAACTGATCCCAAAACTGCCCCAAACCTGCCCTAAAACTGCCCCAGAACTGATCCCGAAACTGCCCCGCAACTGCCCCAAAAGTGCCCAAAAAGTGCCCCAGAACTGATCCCAGAACTGATCCCAGAACTGCCCTAAAAGTGCCCCAGAACTGCCCCAAACCTGCCCTGAAACTGCTCCGAAATTGCTCCAAACCTGCCCCAGAACTGTCCCAAAAGTGCCCTAAAAGTGCCCCAAAGCGGCCCCAAAGCTGCTCCCGAAGTGCCCTAAAAATGCCCCAAACCTGCCCCGAACCTGTCCTGAAACGGCCCCGAAGCTGCTCCCGAAGTGGCCCAGAATTACCCCAAACCTGCCCCAAAAGTGCCCCGAAACAGCCCCAGAACTGCCCCAAAACTCCAAGCTCCCAAAGTGCTCTGAAAGTGCCCCAAACCTGCCCCAGAACTGATCCCAAAACTGCCCCAAACCTGCCCCAGAATTGCCCTAAAATTGCCCCAAAATGGCCCCAAAAGTGCCCCAGAACTGATCCCAGATCTGCCCCAAACCTGCCCTAAAACTGCCCCAGAACTGATCCCGAAACTGCCCCAAACCTGCCCCAAAACTGCCCCGAACCTGCCCCACAACTGATCCCAAACCTGCCCCAAACCTGCCCCAAAAGTGCCCCAGAACTGATCCCAGAACTGCCCCAAACCTGCCCTAAAACTGCCCCAGAACTGATCCCGAAACTGCCCCAAACCTGCCCCGAACCTGCCCCAGAACTGCCCCAAACCTGCCCCAAACCTGCCCCAAAAGTGCCCCAGAACTGATCCCAAACCTGCCCCGAACCTGCCCCAGAACTGATCCTGAAACTGCCCCAAACCTGCCCCGAACCTGCCCCAGAACTGCCCCAAACCTGCCCCAAAAGTGCCCCAGAACTGCCCCAAAAGTGCCCCAGAACTGATCCCGAAACTGCCTTAAAAGTGCCCCAAATCTCCTCCGAAACTCCAAGCTCCCAAACCTGCCCCAAACCTGCCCCAGAACTGATCCCAAACCTGCCCCGAACCTGCCCCAAACCTGCCCCAAACCTGCCCCAAAACTGCCCCAGAATTGCCCTAAAACTGCCCCAAAACTGCTCCAAAAGTGCCCATCCCTGCCCCCCAAGTGCCCGTCCCTGCCCCCTAAGTGCCCCCTAAGTGCCTGTCCCTGCCCCCTAAGTGCCCGTCCCTAAGTGCCCGTCCCTGCCCCCCAAGTGCCCATCCCTGCCCCCCAAGTGCCCGTCCCTGCCCCACAAGTGCCCATCCCTCCCCTAAATGCCCGTTCCTGCCCCCCAAGTGCCCATCCCTACCCCCTAAGTGCCCCACAAGTGCCCATCCCTGCCCCCCAAGTGCCCATCCCTGCCCCCCAAGTGGCCCTGCTGCCCCCCAAGTGCCCATCCCTGCCCCCCAAGTGCCCATCCCTGCCCCACAAGTGCCCATCCCTGCCCCCCAAATACCCGTCCCTGCCCCACAAGTGCCCGTCCCTGCCCCACAAGTGCCCATCCCTGCCCCCTAAGTGCCCGTCCCTGCCCCACAAGTGCCTATCCCTGCCCCCTAAGTGCCCCTGCTGACCCCTAAGGGCCCATCCCTACCCCCTAAGTGCCCGTCCCTGCCCCCTAAGTGCCCCCTAAGTGCCCATCCCTACCCCCTAAGTGCCCATCCCTGCCCCACAAGTGCCCATCCCTGCCCCCTAAATACCCGTCCCTGCCCCACAAGTGCCCCTGCTGCCCCCCAAGTGCCCATCCCTGCCCCACAAGTGCCCATCCCTGCCCCCTAAGTGCCCGTCCCTGCCCCACAAGTGCCTATCCCTGCCCCCTAAGTGCCCCTGCTGCCCCCTAAGGGCCCATCCCTACCCCCTAAGTGCCTGTCCCTGCCCCCTAAGTGCCCCCTAAGTGCCCATCCCTACCCCCTAAGTGCCCATCCCTGCCCCACAAGTGCCCATCCCTGCCCCCTAAATACCCGTCCCTGCCCCACAAGTGCCCCTGCTGCCCCCCAAGTGCCCATCCCTGCCCCACAAGTGCCCATCCCTGCCCCCTAAGTGCCCGTCCCTGCCCCACAAGTGCCTATCCCTGCCCCCTAAGTGCCCCTGCTGCCCCCTAAGGGCCCATCCCTACCCCCTAAGTGCCTGTCCCTGCCCCCTAAGTGCCCGTCCCTGCCCCACAAGTGCCCATCCCTGCCCCCTAAGTGCCCATCCCTGCCCCACAAGTGCCCATCCCCCCAGGTGTATGCGGCAGTGAGGGAGGGGCCGCCCCCGCCCAGCAGCCGCCCCCTCCCCCCCCCCACGGGGGGGCCCCGGGGGGACCCAGCCCTCCCCCGGCCCACGAGTGGTGAGTGGGGGGCTCGGGGGCGGTTATGGGGCGGTTATGGGGCGGTTATGGGGCTGGTTTGGGGGGCTATGGGGCGGTTATGGGGGGGTTATGGGGCTGTTTATGGGGTTATGGGGCGGTTATGGGGGGTTGTGGGGGGTTATGGGGCGGTTATGGGGAGTTGTGGGGGGCTATGGGGCGGTTGGGGGGGGTTATGGGGCGGTTATGGGGCGGTTATGGGGGGTTGTGGGGGGCTATGGGGGGTTGTGGGGGGTTATGGGGCGGTTATGAGGGGCTATGGAGTGGTTATGGGGCAGTTATGGGGGGTTGTGGGGGGCTATGGGGGGTTATGGGGCTGTTCGTGGGGTTATGGGGCGGTTATGGGGGGTTATGGGGGGCTATGGGGGGTTATGGGGCTGTTCGTGGGGTTATGGGGCGGTTATGGGGGGTTATGGGGGGCTATGGGGCGGTTATGGGGGTTGTGGGGGGCTCTGGGGTGGTTATGGGGCGGTTATGGGGGGTTATGGGGCGTTGTGGGGGTTGTGGGGGGCTATGGGGGGTTATGGGGCGGTTACGGGGTTATGGGGCTGCTGGGATGGCTCTGTGGGGCAGGGGGTGTCTCTATCGGGCAGGGGGTGGATCTATGGGGCAGGGGGTGGATCTATGGGGCAGAGGGGTGTCTCTATGGGGCAGAGGGGTGTCTCTATGGGGCAGGGGGTGTTTCTATGGGGCAGAGGGGTGTCTCTATGGGGCAGAGGGGGTGCTCTATGGGGCAGAGGGGTGGATCTATGGGGCAGAGGGGGTGTCTCTATGGGGCAGAGGGTGCTCTATGGGGCAGAGGGGTGTCTCTATGGGGCAGGGGGTGCTCTATGGGGCAGGGGTGTCTCAGTGGGGCAGATCTATGGGGCAGAGGGGTGGCTCTATGGGGCAGAGGGGGTGTCTCTATGGGGCAGGGATGCTCTATGGGGCAGAGGGGTGGATCTATGGGGCAGAGGGGGTGTCTCTATGGGGCAGAGGGGTGTCTCTATGGGGCAGGGGGTGCTCTATGGGGCAGGGGTGTCTCAGTGGGGCAGATCTATGGGGCGGAGGGGTGGCTCTATGGGGCAGGGGGTGGGTCTGTGGGGCAGATCTATGGGGCAGGGGGTGCTCTATGGGGCAGGGGGTGCTCTATGGGGCAGAGGGGTGTCTCTATGGGGCAGAGGGGGTGTCTCTATGGGGCAGGGATGCTCTATGGGGCAGAGGGGTGGATCTATGGGGCAGGGGGTGTCTCTATGGGGCAGGGGGTGCTCTATGGGGCAGGGGGTGTCTGGGGCAGATCTATGGGGCAGAGGAGTGGCTCTATGGGGAAGAGGGGTGTCTCTGTGGGGCAGATCTATGGGGCAGGGGGTGTCTCTATGGGGCAGAGGGGTGGATCTATGGGGCAGAGGGGTGGATCTATGGGGCAGGGGGTGCTCTATGGGGCAGGGGGTGTCTGGGGCAGATCTATGGGGCAGAGGGGTGGCTCTATGGGGCAGGGGTGTCTCAGTGGGGCAGATCTATGGGGCAGAGGGGTGGCTCTATGGGGCAGGGGGTGGGTCTGTGGGGCAGATCTATGGGGCAGGGGGTGCTCTATGGGGCAGAGGGGTGTCTCTATGGGGCAGAGGGGGTGTCTCTATGGGGCAGGGATGCTCTATGGGGCAGAGGGGTGGCTCTATGGGGAAGAGGGGTGTCTCTGTGGGGCATATCTATGGGGCAGGGGGTGGATCTATGGGGCAGAGGGGTGTCTGGGGCAGATCTATGGGGCAGGGGGTGTCTCAGTGGGGCAGAGGGGTGTCTCTATGGGGCAGGGGGTGTCTCTATGGGGCAGAGGGGTGGATCCATGGGGCAGGCGGCCGCCGACCCCCCGGCTGCCCCCCAGGCCGATGCATCGCGCCGTGGAGCCCCTGGGGGGCCGGGCCGGACGCGACCCCTTCGCCGTGGGGAGCCTGGGCTGCGGCGGGGGCTGGGCCGGCTGCCCCCCCCGGGCCTGGCTGCCCCCCCCCAGGTACGGCCCCGAGTGACCCGGAGTGACCCCTGAGTGACCTCTGAGTGACCCCTGAGTGAGCCCTGAGTGACCCTGAGTGACCCCTGAGTGACCCCTGAGTGACCTCTGAGTGACCCTGAGTGACCCCTGAGTGACCCCTGAGTGAGCCCTGAGTGAGCTCTGAGTGACCCCTGAGTGAGCTCTGAGTGACCCCTGAGTGACCCCTGAGTGACCCCTGAGTGACCCTGAGTGACCCCTGAGTGAGCCCTGAGTGAGCTCTGAGTGACCCCTGAGTGACCCCTGAGTGACCCCTGAGTGACCTCTGAGTGACCCCTGAGTGACCTCTGAGTGACCCCTGAGTGACCCTGAGTGACCCCTGAGTGAGCTCTGAGTGACCCCTGAGTGACCCCTGAGTGACCCCTGAGTGACCCTGAGTGACCCCTGAGTGACCCTGAGTGACCCCTGAGTGAGCTCTGAGTGAGCTCTGAGTGACCCCTGAGTGACCCCTGAGTGACCCCTGAGTGACCTCTGAGTGACCCCTGAGTGACCCTGAGTGACCCCTGAGTGAGCTCTGAGTGACCCCTGAGTGACCCCTGAGTGACCCCTGAGTGACCCCCGAGTGACCCCCGAGTGACCCCTGAGTGACCCCTGAGTGACCCTGAGTGAGCTCTGAGTGAGCCCTGAGTGAGCTCTGAGTGACCCTGAGTGACCCCTGAGTGACCCCTGAGTGAGCTCTGAGTGACCCCTGAGTGACCCCTGAGTGACCCTGAGTGACCCCTGAGTGACCTCTGAGTGACCCCTGAGTGACCTCTGAGTGACCCTGAGTGAACCCTGAGTGACCCCTGAGTGACCCCTGAGTGAGCTCTGAGTGACCCCTGAGTGACCCCTGAGTGACCCTGAGTGACCCCTGAGTGACCCCTGAGTGACCCCTGAGTGACCTCTGAGTGACCCTGAGTGACCCCTGAGTGACCCCTGAGTGACCTCTGAGTGACCCCTGAGTGACCCTGAGTGACCCCTGAGTGAGCTCTGAGTGAGCCCTGAGTGACCCCAAACCCCAAACTGACCCCAAACTGACCCCTAAGTAACCCCACTGACCCCTCTGACCCCAAACTGATCCCATTGACCCCACACTGACCCCAAACTGACCCAAACTGACCCCAAACCCCAAACTGACCCCAAACTGCCCCAAACTAAACCCAAACTGACCCCTAAGTAACCCCACTGACCCCTCTGACCCCAAACTGACCCAAACTGACCCAAACTGACCCCAAACCCCAAACTGACCCCAAACTGCCCCATACTGACCCCAAACTGATCCCATTGACCCCACACTGACCCCAAACCCCAAACTGACCCCAAACTGACCCCAAACTGACCCCAACTGACCCCAAACCCCAAACTGACCCCTCAGTGACCCCAAACTGACCCAAACTGACCCCAAACCCACACTGACCCCACTGACCCCAAACTGACCCCAAACTGACCCCACTGACCCCAAACTGACCCAAACTGACCCCAAACCCACACTGACCCCACACTGACCCCACTGACCCCAAACTGACCCTAAACCCCAAACTGACCCCAAACTGACCCCACTGACCCCAAACTGACCCCTCAGTGACCCCAAACTGACCCCAAACCCCAAACTGACCCCAAACTGACCCCACTGACCCCTGTGTGACCCTACTGACCCCTCTGACCCCAAACTGACCCCTCTGACCCCAAACTGACCCCAAACTGACCCAAACTGACCCCACACTGACCCCACTGACCCCAAACTGACCCCAAACCCCAAACTGACCCCTCAGTGACCCCAAACTGACCCAAACTGACCCTTAAGTGACCCCAAACTGACCCCAAACTGACCCTTAAGTGACCCCAAACTGACCCCAAACTGACCCCTAAGTAACCCCACTGACCCCTCTGACCCCAAAATGACCCCAAACTGACCCCTAAGTAACCCCACTGACCCCTCTGACCCCAAAATGACCCCATTGACCCCACACTGACCCCAAACTGACCCAAACTGACCCCAAACCCCAAACTGACCCCAAACTGACCCCAAACCCACACTGACCCCACACTGACCCCAACTGACCCCAAACTGCCCCATACTGACCCCAAACTGATCCCATTGACCCAAACTGACCCCAAACCCCAAACTGACCCCAAACTGCCCCACACTGACCCCAGACTGACCCCACTGACCCCAAACTGACCCAAACTGACCCCAAACTGACCCCAAACCCACACTGACCCCACACTGACCCCACTGACCCCAAACTGACCCCAAACCCCAAACTGACCCCAAACTGACCCCAAACTGACCCCAAACTGACCCCACTGACCCCACTGACCCCTCAGTGACCCCAAACTGACCCCAAACCCCAAACTGACCCCAAACTGACCCCAAACTGACCCCAAACTGACCCCACTGACCCCTCAGTGACCCCAAACTGACCCCACTGACCCCAAACTGACCCCACTGACCCCAAACTGACCCAAACTGACCCTTAAGTGACCCCAAACTGACCCCAACTGACCCCAAACTGACCCCAAACCCCAAACTGACCCCTCAGTGACCGCAAACTGACCCAAACTGACCCCAACCCCAAACTGACCCCAAACCCCAAACTGACCCCAAACTGACCCCACTGACCCCAAACTGACCCCAAACTGACCCCTAAGTAACCCCACTGACCCCTCTGACCCCAAACTGACCCCATTGACCCCACACTGACCCCAAACTGACCCAAACTGACCCCAAACTGATCCCATTGACCCCACACTGACCCCAAACCCCAAACTGACCCCAAACTGACCCCAAACTGACCCCATTGACCCCTCAGTGACCCCAAACTGACCCCAAACCCCAAACTGACCCCAAACTGACCCCACTGACCCCAAACTGACCCCAAACCCCAAACTGACCCCAAACTGACCCCAAACTGACCCCAAACTGACCCCACTGACCCCACTGACCCCTCAGTGACCCCAAACTGACCCCAAACCCCAAACTGACCCCAAACTGACCCCAAACTGACCCCAAACTGACCCCACTGACCCCTCAGTGACCCCAAACTGACCCCACTGACCCCAAACTGACCCCACTGACCCCAAACTGACCCAAACTGACCCTTAAGTGACCCCAAACTGACCCCAACTGACCCCAAACTGACCCCAAACCCCAAACTGACCCCTCAGTGACCGCAAACTGACCCAAACTGACCCCAACCCCAAACTGACCCCAAACCCCAAACTGACCCCAAACTGACCCCACTGACCCCAAACTGACCCCAAACTGACCCCTAAGTAACCCCACTGACCCCTCTGACCCCAAACTGACCCCATTGACCCCACACTGACCCCAAACTGACCCAAACTGACCCCAAACTGATCCCATTGACCCCACACTGACCCCAAACCCCAAACTGACCCCAAACTGACCCCAAACTGACCCCATTGACCCCTCAGTGACCCCAAACTGACCCCAAACCCCAAACTGACCCCAAACTGACCCAAACTGACCCCAAACCCCAAACTGACCCCAAACTGACCCCAAACTGACCCAAACTGACCCTTAAGTGACCCCAAACTGACCCCAAACTGACCCCAAACCCCAAACTGACCCCAAACTGACCCCACTGACCCCTCCGTGACCCCCAACTGACCCCATTGACCCCACACTGACCCCAAACCCCAAACTGACCCCAAACTGACCCCAAACCCCAAACTGACCCCAAACCCCAAACTGACCCCACTGACCCCACACTGACCCCAAACTGACCCCACTGACCCCCTGCCCCCTCCCCTCCCCCCCCAGGTGCTCCTCCAGCCTCGGGCCGGCGCCGCTGCCCCCCCCACCTCGCGCCCCCCCCCCAGCGCCAATGGGGGCCCGCCCCTCCCCCACAAGGCCTTCTACCCCCCGGGGTAAGTGCTGGCCCCTCCCCCACCCCCCCCCCAAAAATGGGTCACCCCCACCCCAAAGCATGTCACCCCCTCCCCCACCCCAAAATGTGCCACCCCCTCCCCAAAATGTGTCACCCCTCCCCCACCCACCCCAAAAATGGGTCACCCCCACCCCCAAAATGGGTCACCCCCTCCCCCCACCCCAAATGTGTCAGCCCCTCCCCCCCCAAATGTGTCACCCCCTCCCCCACCCTAAAATGGGTCACCCCCTCCCCCACCCACCCCAAAAATGGGTCACCCCCACCCCAAAACATGTCACCCCTCCCCCACCCCAAAATGTGCCACCCCTCCCCCACCCCCCCAAAAAGTGTCACCCCCCTCCCCCACCCCCAAAATCTGTCCCCTCCCCCACCCCAGAATCTGTCCCCTCCCCCACCCCAAAATGTGTCACCCCCCTCCCCCCACCCCAAAATATGTCCTTGGGGGTCCTTATGGGGCTGAGCCCCCCCCCCAAATCCCCACTCTGGGGGTCTCTATGGGGCTGAGCCCCCCCAAATCCCCATTTTGGGGGGTCCCTGGGGGTCCCTATGGGGCTGAGCCCCCCCAAATCCCCACTCTGGGGGTCTCTATGGGGTTGAACCCCCCCAAATCCCCATTTTGGGGGGTTCCTGGGGGTCTCTATGGGGCTGAGCCCCCCCAAATCCCCACTCTGGGGGTCTCTATGGGGCTAAACCCCCCCAAATCCCCACTCTGGGGGTCCCTATGGGGCTGAGCCCCCCCCAAATCCCCATTTTGGGGGGTCCCTGGGGGTCCCTATGGGGCTGTGCCCCCCCCAAATCCCCACTTTGGGGGTCTCTATGGGGCTGAACCCCCCCAAATCCCCACTCTGGGGGTCTCTATGGGGCTGTGCCCCCCCAAATCCCCACTCTGGGGGTCTCTATGGGGCTGAGCCCCCCCAAATGCCCATTTTGGGGGGTCCCTGGGGGTCCCTATGGGGCTGTGCCCCCCCCAAATCCCCACTTTGGGGGTCTCTATGGGGCTGAACCCCCCCAAATCCCCACTCTGGGGGTCTCTATGGGGCTGTGCCCCCCCAAATCCCCACTCTGGGGGTCTCTATGGGGCTGAGCCCCCCCAAATGCCCATTTTGGGGGGTCCCTGGGGGTCCCTATGGGGCTGATCCCCCCCAAATCCCCACTCTGGGGGTCTCTATGGGGCTGAGCCCCCCCAAATCCCCACTCTGGGGGTCCCTATGGGGCTGAGCCCCCCCAAATCCCCACTCTGGGGGTCTCTATGGGGCTAAATCCCCCCCCAAATCCCCATTTTGGGGGTCCCTATGGGGCTGAGCCCCCCCAATCCCCACTTTGGGGGGTCCCTGGGGGTCCCTATGGGGCTGAGCCCCCCCAAATCCCCACTTTGGGGGGTCTCTATGGGGCTGAACCCCCCCCAGATCCCCACTCTGGGGGGTCTCTATGGGGCTGAACCCCCCCCCAAATCCCCACTCTGGGGGTCTCTATGGGGCTGAGCCCCCCCAAATCCCCACTCTGGGGGTCTCTATGGGGCTGAGCCCCCCCAAATCCCCACTCTGGGGGTCTCTATGGGGCTGAGCCCCCCCCAAATCCCCACTCTGGGGGTCTCTATGGGGCTGAACCCCCCCAAATCCCCACTCTGGGGGTCTCTATGGGGCTGAGCCCCCCCAGATATCCCCATGTCCCCCTCGTGTCCCCCCCCAGGGCCCCCCCCCCGGGCGCCCCCCCGCCCCCCTGGACCCCCTCCAGGGCTGTGTCCGGGCGCTGCAGCCCTGGGACCCCCCCGGGCCCGAGACCACCCCCCCCGAGCTGGAGGAGCCCCCGAGCTGCCACCACGGGCGTCACCGCGGCCACCGGCACGGGGGGGACATCGGCCACCGCCACGGGGGGGACGTCGGCCACCGAGGGGACGTCATCGGGGGCCACCGAGGGGACGTCATTGGTGGCCACCGGGGGGGACATCGCCGCCCGCATCGGGCGCCTGCAGCAGGTGGGGACATGGGGGGGACATGGGGGGGACATGGGGGGGACATGGAGGGGACACGGAGGGGATATGGGGGGACATGGAGGGGACATGGAGGGGATATGGGGGGACATGGAGGGGACACGGAGGGGATATGGGGGGACATGGAGGGGCTGGAGGGACATGGGGGGACATGGGGGGACGTGGAGGAACATGGAGGGGCGGGGGGGACACGGGGGGGACATGGAGGGGTTGGGGGGACATGGGGGGGACACGGAGGGGACACGGAGGGGCTGGAGGGACGTGGAGGGGACATGGGGGGATATGGGGGGGCTGGAGGGACGTGGGGGGGACGTGGAGGGGACATGGAGGGGCTGGGGGGACGTGGGGGGGACACGGAGGGGATGTGGAGGGGACATGGGGGGGCTGGAGGGACATGGGGGGATATGGGGGGGCTGGAGGGGCTGGAGGGATGTGGAGGAGACATGGAGGGACATGGGACATGGAGGGACATGGGGGGACACGGAGGGGACATGGGGGGATGGGGAGGGATATGGGGGGACATGGGGGGACACAGAGGGGACATGGGGGGATGGGGAGGGATATGGGGGGACATGGGGGGACACGGAGGGGACATGGGGGGACATGGGGGGGACGTGGAGGGGCTGGGGGGACATGGGGGGACATGGAGGTGACACGGAGGGGACACGGGGGGGGACACGGGGGGGGACACGGAGGGACGTGGGGGGGATGTGGAGGGGACATGGGGGGGACACGGAGGGGACATGGGGGGGACATGGGGGGGGCTGGAGGGGACGTGGGGAGGACGTGGGGGGACATGGAGGGGACACAAGGGGGACGTGGAGGGGACATGGGGGGACATGGAGGGGCTGGAGGGACATGGGGGGGATATGGGGGGATATGGGGGGACATGGAGGAGACACGAGGGGGACACGGGGGGGCTGGAGGGACGTGGAGGGGACATGGGGGGACATGGGGGGGGACGTGGAGGGGCTGGAGGGACACGGGGGGGACACGGAGGGGACACGGAGGGGACATGGGGGGGATATGGAGGGGACATGGAGGGCACATGGTGGGATATGGAGGGGACCTGTCCCCGCGGGTGTCACTGGAGGTGTCCCTGGGTGACCCCGGGGGTGTCCCCGAGCTGTCCCCGTGTCCCTGAGTGACCTCAGGGTGTCCCTGGGGATGTCCCCAGGGTGTCCCCGAGCTGTCCCCGAGCTGTCCCCGAGCTGTCCCCGAGCTGTCCCCGGGGTGTCCCCGTGTCCCTGGGGGTGTCCCCGAGCTGTCCCGGGGTGTCCCCGGGCTGTCCCCGAGCTGTCCCTGGGGTGTCCCCCGGGGTGTCCCCGAGCTGTCCCCGAGCTGTCCCCGTGTCCCTGGGTGACCTCAGGGTGTCCCCGAGCTGTCCCCGAGCTGTCCCCGGGGTGTCCCCGAGCTGTCCCCGAGCTGTCCCCGAACTGTCCCCGAACTGTCCCCGAACTGTCCCCCTGTCCCTGGGTGACCTCAGGGTGTCCCCCGAGCTGTCCCGAGCTGTCCCGGGGGTGTCCCCGGGGTGTCCCTGAGCTGTCCCCGTGTCCCTGGGTGACCTCAGGGTGTCCCCGGGGTGTGCCCGAGCTGTCCCCGGGCTGTCCCTGGGGTGTCCCCGGGGTGTCCCCGAGCTGTCCCTGGGGATGTCCCCAGGGTGTCCCCCTGTCCCCGAGCTGTCCCCGAGCTGTCCCCCTGTCCCCAGGCCCAGCTCTGGAGTTTCCCCCCGGGCCCCGTGTCCCCCCCCCCGGGCCCGGGCGCTGCCCCCCCTCCAGCAGGTCTGGAGCCTGCTGCACCCCGAGGTGAGGGGGGGGGCGCTTGGGGGGGCTGGGGAGGGGTCCAAGGGGGGCTTGGGGGGGGTTAAAGGGGGATTTGGGGGGGGCTGGGGTGGGGTGAAAGGGGGGTTTGGGGGGGTTAAAGGGGGTTTGTGGGGCTGGGGAGGAGTTTTGGGGGGGGTTTGGGGGGGTTTTGGGGGGCTTTGGGGGCATTAAAGGGGGATTGGGGGGGGCTGGGGAGGGGTGAAAGGGGGGTTTGGGGGATTTTGGGGGGGCTGAGAAGGGAATGGGGGGGGCTTGGGGGGGTTAAAGGGGGATTTGGGGGGCTGAGGAAGGGTCCAAGGGGGGTTTGGGGGGGTTAAAGGGGGATTTTGGGGGGCTGGGGAGGGGTCAAAGGGGGATTTGGGGGGCTGGGGAGGGGTCCAAGGGGGGCTTGGGGGGGCTTTGGGGGGGCTGAGAAGGGAATGGGGGGGCTTGGGGGGGCTAAAGGGGGATTTGGGGGGGTTAAAGGGGGTTTTGGGGGGGCTGGGAAGGGGTGAAAGGGGATTTGGGGGGGGCTTTGGGGGGGCTGAGAAGGGAATGGGGGGGTTTGGGGAGGTTAAAGGGGGATTTGGGGGGCTGGGGAGGGGGTCAAAGGGGGATTTGGGGGGGTCAAAGGGGGATTTGGGGGGCTGGGGAGGGGTCAAAGGGGGTTTGGGGGGGTTTTGGGGGGGCTGAGAAGGGAATGGGGGGGGCCTGGGGGGGTTAAAGGGGGATTTGGGGGGGTTAAAGGGGGATTTGGGGGGGGTTAAAGGGGGTTTTGGGGGGGGCTGGGGAGGGAATGGGGGGGTTTGGGGGGGTGTTGGGGGGCTTTGGGGGGCTTTGGGGCGTTAAAGGGGGATTTGGGGGGGCTGGGGAGGGGTCAAAGGGGGATTTGGGGGGGTTAAAGGGGATTTGGGGGGTTTAAAGGGGGATTTGGGGGGTCTTGGGGGGCTTTGGGGGGTTTTGGGGGATTTGGGGGGGCTGAGAAGGGAATGGGGGGATTTTGGGGAGGTTTTGGGGGGATTGGGGGGGGGTTAAAGGGGGATTTGGGGGGGCTGAGAGGGGAATGGGGGGGAATTTGGGGGGGTTTGGGGGGTTTAACGGGGATTTGGGGAACTGGGGAGGGTTTTGGGGGGATTGGGGGTTTTTTGGGGGGATTTTTGGGGGATTTTAGGGGGGATTTTGGGGGTTTTTTGGTGGGGTTTAAAGGGGATTTTTGAGGGGAATTGGGGGGGTTTGGGGATTTTTGGGGGAATTGGATTTTTGGGGGGAATGAGGGGGTTTAAAGGGGATTTTTGGTGGGGATTTTTCGGGGGGTTTTTGGGGGTTTTTTGGGGGGAATTGGGGGAGTTTAAAGGGGATTTTTGAGGGGAATTGGGGGGGTTTTGGGGCATTTTGAGGGGGATTTTTCGGGGGATTTTTGGGGGGGAATTGGGGGATTTTTGGGGGCATTTTTTGGGGGGAAATTGGGGGATTTTTTTTTAGGATTTTTTGAGGGGAGTTGGAGGGGTTTTGGGGCATTTTGGGGGGGATTTTTTTGGGGGTTTTGGGGATTTTTGGGGGGAATTAGGGGATTTTTTTTAGGATTTTTTGAGGGGAGTTGGAGGGGTTTTGGGGCATTTTGGGGGGGATTTTTCGGGGGGTTTTGGGGGATTTTGGGGGGGGAATTGGGGGATTTTGGGGGGGATTTTTGGGGTGAATTGGGGGGTTTTTTTAGGATTTTTCGAGGGAAATTGAGGGGGTTTTGGGGCAATTTTGGGGGGATTTTTCGGGGGTTTGGGGGGATTTTTTGGGGGGATTTTGGGGGATTTTTGGGGGGGAATTGGGGAATTTTTGGGGGGATTTTTGGGGGGAATTGGGGGGACTTTTTTTTAGGACTTCTCGAGGGAAATTGGGGGGGTTTTGGGGCAATTTTGGGGGGGATTTTTCAGGGGATTTGGGGGGGATTTTTGGGGGGAATTGGGGGACATTTTTTTAGGATTTTTCGAGGAAATTGGGGGGATTTTGGGGGGATTTTTCGGGGGGTTTTGGGGGATTTGGGGGGGATTTTTGGGGGGATTTTTCGGGGGGTTTTGGGGGGGAATTGGGGCATTTTTTGGGGGATTTTTTCGAGGGGAATTGGGGAGTTTAAAGGGGATTTGGGGGTTTTGGGGGCGTTTTGAGGGAATTTTGAGGAACTGGGGGGGAGGCCAGCGGGGGGGGGGGGGGGTACTGGAGCACTGGGAACGGTTGGGGGAGGGGCTGTGCCAAGGTTCCCCTCCCCCCCCCTCCCCTCCAGACCCCCCCCCCCTCCCTCACTTTTCCCCTCTCCCCCCCTCCCCCCCCCAGAAAAAGGAACTTCCCGACCAAAAGGGGGGGGGCGCAGCTGAAGAGGGGGGGCGGCCCCCCCCGACCCCCCCCGCGGGGGCAGCCCCTCCCCCCCGCCCAGCCCCCCCCGCCCCCCCCCCGAGGAGCTGCCCACCCCCCTCAAACGGCGCCGCAGCGGCAGCCCCCAGGGTGGGGGAGGGGCGGGAATTTGGGGGGGAGGGGGCGTTCGAAGGGTCCTGGGGGGGGGGGAGTGTGAAATGGGGCTGGGGAGGGGGGGGGGGCATTAAAGGGGTCTGGGGGGGGCTCGAATTGGGTTGGGGGCGCTTTAAGGGGGGGTTTAGGAGGGTTAAAATGGGTCTGGGGGGCACTGGGGGGGGGTAAAATGGGTCTGGGGGGCACTGGGTGGGGTTAAAATGAGTCTGGGGGGCACTGGGGGGGGTAAAATGGGTCTGGGGGGCTCAGAGGTGTCTGGGGAGCATTGGGGGCACTGGGGAGGTACTGAAGGGTCTGGGGGGGGCACTGGGGGGGGTTTAAAATGGGTCTGGGGGGGCTCTGAGGGGTCTGGGGGAGTTAAAATGAGTCTGGGGGTACTGAGGGGTCTGGGGGGGCACTGGAGGGATTAAAATGGGTCTGGGGGGGCACTGGGGGGGCATTAAATGGGTCTGGGGGTACTGAGGGGTCTGGGGGGGCACTCGGGGGGGTTAAAATGGGTCTGGGGGGTACTGAGGGGTCTGGGGGGGCACTGGAGGGGTTAAAATGGGTCTGGGGGGTACTGAGGGGTCTGGGGGGGCACTGTGGGGGGGTTAAAATGGGTCTGGGGGATCTGGGGAGGCACTGGGGGGTCTGGAGGGCACTGGGGGGGGTTAAAATGGGTTTGGGGGGGGCTGGGGGGGGCAACTGGGGGGTCTGGAGGGCACTGGGGGGGTTAAAATGGGTTTGGGGGGTCTGGGGGGCACTGAGGGTTCTGGGGGGCACTGGGGGAGGTTAAAACGGGTCTGGGGGGGCACTGAGGGGTCTGGGGGGGTGTTAAAATGGGTCTGGGGGGTACTGAGGGGTCTGGGGGGGGCACTGGGGGGGGTTAAAATGGGTCTGGGGGGCCCTGGGGGGTTCCTGGGGGAGTTAAAATGGGTCTGGGGGGGCACTGGGGGCACTGGGGGCTTAAAATGGGTCTGGGGGGGCTCAGAGGGGTCTGGGGACCATTAAATGGGTCTGGGGGCTGTGGGGGGGGCTGTGGGGGGCGCTGCGGGGTCCCCCCCGTGCCGCCCCCTGACCCCGCTGTCCCCAGGGGGGGCTGTGGGGCGCTGCCCCCCCCCGGGGCCCCCCCCCGGGCCCCCCCCTCCCGTTCCCCGCTGCCCCCGGGGCTGTGGAAGCCCCCTCCCCCCCGCCGAGGCCTGGGCCCCCCCCCGGCGCCACGGGGCACCCCCGGACAGGACAGGTGGGACCCCCCCCAAAGTGTCACCCACCCTGTGTCACCCACCCCATGTGTCACCCACTGTGTGTCACCCATTGTGTGTCACCCATTGTGTGTCACCCACCCCTGTGTCACCCACCCTGTGTCACCCATTGTGTGTCACCCCGTGTGTCACCCACCCTGTTGTGTCACCCTGTGTGTCACCCACCCTGTGTCACTCTCAATGTCACCCACCCTGTGTCACCCCCTCAGTGTCACCCACCCTGTGTCACCCTCTGTGTGTGTCACCCCGTGTGTCACCCACCCTGTGTCACCCACCCTGTGTGTCACCTCCTGTGTCACCCACTCTGTGTCACCCACCCTGTGTCACCCACTGTGTGTCACCCTGTGTCACCCCCTGGGTGTCCCTGTTCCCCTTTGTCCCCAATGTCCCCTCTGTCCCCCCCAATGTCCCCCCCATTTCCCCCCTCAATGTCCCCCCAATGTCCCCCCCAGTGTCCCCAATGCCCCCCAACATCCCCCCAACATCCCCCCCAATGTCCCCCCAAGGTCCCCAATGTCCCCCCAATGTCCCCCCAATGTCCCCCCAATGCCCCCCAATGCCCCCCAACATCCCCCAATGTCCCCCAATGTCCCCCCCAATGTCCCCCCCAATGTCCCCCCAACATCCCCCAATGCCCCCCAATGCCCCCCTAATGCCCCCCAACATCCCCCAATGTCCCCCCAATGTCCCCCAATGTCCCCCCAATGTCCCCAATGTCCCCCCATTTTCCCCCTCAATGTCCCCCCAATGTCCCCCCAATGTCCCCCCCAGTGTCCCCCCAACATCCCCCAATGTCCCCCCAACGTCCCCCCCCCAACGTCCCCCCTCCCCCACCCCCTCACTGACCGCTGTCCCCTCTGTCCCCTCCCCCCCCCTCAGGAGCAGCGCCTGGTGGCCCCCCCCGTTCCCGCCGCCCCCCCCGCCGCCCCCCCGCCCCTCCCCCGCCGGCCCCCCGGGCCCCCTCCCAAGTGACCTTAGGGCCAGCGGGGCCGGGGGGGGCCCCCCCCGCCCCCCCCCAGCCGCTCACCAGCACCCACCGCCTGCGTGCCTTGTGCCCCCCCCCCGGGCACCCCCCCGGCCCCCCGCCACCAGCACCCCGCCCCCCCCCGCGGCGTGAGTGGGGACACGGGGAGGGGGGGGGGGGATATGGGGGGATATGGGGGGGATATGGGGGGGCACGGGGTGGGGGGGATGTGGGGATGGGGGAGGGGGGATATGGGGGGGATATGGGGGGGCATGGGGGGGATATGGGGGGCACGGGGTGGGGGGGACACGGGGGGGATATGGGGGGCACGGGGTGGGGGGGGATATGGGGATGGGGGGAGGGGGGATATGGGGTGGATATGGGGGGGATATGGGGGGCACGGGGTGGGGGGGACACGGGGATGGGGATGGGGTATATGGGGGGGGATATGGGGGGAATATGGGGGGGATATGGGGATGGGGATGGGGGACATGGGGATGGGGGGATATGGGGGGCACAGGGTGGGGGGGGACACGGGGATGGGGATGGGGGAGCAACAGGGGGACATGGGGGGACACAGGGATGGGGGATGGGGGGGGATATGGGGGGGATATGGGGGGCACGGGGTGGGGGGGGATATGGGGATAGGGATGGGGGGAGGGGGGGATATGGGGTGGGGATATGGGGGGATATGGGGGGGCATGGGGTGGGGGGGATATGGGGATGGGGGGATGGGGGGATATGGGGGGATATGGGGGGCACGGGGTGGGGGGA